>NC_056746.1:1107287897-1107355397 GCF_019279795.1 Protopterus annectens
TATGTACCCATAGAATGTTGCACAGCAACGTTCTTCCCACTCCACAGTGGTGGGGCCACTAAAGACCCTTGGCATTCATGCTCTATGAGCCTGACGAGTCTGCTCTTTAAGGCAATGGAGCCAATCATAATGGAAGTCAACAATAAAGAGATTGTGAACCTTCACACACTTGAGCACACCCTGTTTGGCTTCTTCATATGCAGATCACACCTCCTGAACTGGGTGGATTTCTTTGAGACCATTACCCAGGCTACAGATGATTGAAATGAGCTCAACACAGCTTACCTATACCTTATTACAGCCTTTGACACCATTCCCCAGTCAGGTATCATAGATGAACTCACCAACCTGGGTATGAATCCATACATCAGAAGATGGATTGCAAACTGGCTCACAGATAGATTCAACAAATGAAGAGTTGCTGGCTACATGTCAGACTCAACACCGGTAACAACTGGTGGCCCCCAGGGTTCAGTCCTGGGGTCCCTCCTGTTTGGTATAGACTTCTCAAATGTACATGCCAACACAGGAGGGTTATGGTTGACTAAGTTTGCTGGGAACTGTAAAGTGTTTGCCATAATAGATTCCCCAGGTGACACAAATATTCTCCAGAAGAGACTCTATGAGGCAGATGTGTGATGTCAGAATCATGGCCTCAAGCTCAATGTGGAGGAATGCATAGTGATCCCCTTTGGTGAAAACAAAGCGCACACAAACTACCACATCTGTTTTACCCCCTTAAAACTGACAAGGTAATAAGGGATCTTGGGACACAAGTAGATAGTCATCTTTCCTTTGACAACCATGTTGCCAAAGTGATTGGGAACTCCTATGTGGCCCACCTAATCAACAAAGGGTTTGCATCAGGATCCAAAGAGGTAGTGGTGGCCCTCTACTCTTAAGTCATCAGCCCCGTCATTGAGTACAATGCACCATTTTGGATGTACTCGACTACACATATCCAACAGCTGTAGAGACCACAGAGGTACCTCACCAAGAGGATTACTGGCCTCAAACAGTTGTGTTATGCAACACAACTGGTAAAACTAAATCTGTTCTTCGTTGCGTACCGCCTACTCAGAGGCACACTCTGCCTAACATACAGAGCCATGTCCAACACATAACTGCTGAGCATGCTCCATCTACAGATAACAAAATTGAGTCACCCTACACACTCCAGGGATATGAACCTCATCACAACAATGAATACAACATGCTGGTAGAACAGAGTACCATTCCAGACACTTGCCTTACTGTGGAACAGAGTCCCAATGTACATCAGACAGAGCCCCTCGCTGACACTCTTCAATAGGAACATTGATGAGTGGATGGGAAACAGACAATTCACACCAGGCATCCCATCAGCAGCCCCACTAGAAAGAAGCTTAGGGTACTAACTATTAGAATGAGGGCTTGGGAGACTACCCAATGGGGTGGTGAAAGCTGCACAACTTGCCTAGGCTAACATATGTCTTATTGAAGATAGGTTCATAGGTATGTAGTAGACTATGTGACAGGTACATGTCTACAGATAGTAAATATGTACTTCATTGTACAGTCATGTTGTACAGCAGGCACACCGACCACATACACTGTAATGCTTACAGATACTGGTGGCTGTTATGTACACTGGGTGAGATGTGCACCTCATGTCTTTTGTGCCATCGGGATGTGTGCTGGGTGGGACAGTCCTGGATGGCTCCCTGTCATAGCCACCCTCTTACACACATCTCTGCCCATCCATCTTTGGCTTATTATACTGTGTTCCCCATACATATATATATATATATATATATATATATATATATATATATATATATATATATATATTTAGGTACATAGGTAGGTAATAGGCTATCTGCCTGAAGGCATATATTAGTATGGCCAGAGTGTGCAGCTACCACCACCCATGGGGTTAGTTCCCTAGGCCTCTGTGTAGTAGAGCTGATGAAGTGATCCATGGTGTGACAGTTCAGTTTCACATACACTCATCAAGGCTCCTCTGGAAGAGTGTCAGTGAGGGACTCAGCTTAATGTAGGTTGGGAGGGAGCCTGTTTCAAAGAAAGGAAAGTTGTGATGATGATATCTCTATAGCATGTAGTACAGTGAGCTTGGGGTTACTTCAGATAGCACATGTACATCCATTCTGCATTTAACATGGACCTGTCTGTTGGGCAGAGATCACCTGAGTAGACAGTATGCAACAGAGTACAGACAGAGTTAAATTCAGTCTTGTTGCATGGGGCAACTGTTTGAGGCCAGTAATGCTCTTGTTGAGGTACATCAGTGGTCTTTCCAGCTGCTGAAGGTGCCTAGCCAGATTCATCGCAAGTGCATTGTGGTACTCTATGATGGGTCTGATGACTGATGAGTAGAGGGAACCTCCTTTGACCTACATGCAAAGACCTTGGCAGTTTGTGGGAACATATAGCATAATTTTCTAACCACTCTGTGAATGTGTTTCTGGAAGTAGTGATGACTATCCACATGTGTCCATAGATCCCTTATTATTACCTCCATATTTAGGGTGTTGGCACTTATGTGGTATTTGTATGACTGTATCTCAAGCCCATAAATTTGACACCACATCTGTCCGACTGAGACCCTTTTTAAGGATGTCTCTGTTGTCCCAAACATCGATTATGACAACCTTTTTGCAGTCATCCACAAACCTTGCTAAACATAGCCCTCATGTTTGGCTGTATTTCTGAAAAGTATACACCAGACATGAGGGGTCCCAGGACTGAGCCATGGGGGACAGCAGTTGTTACCAGCTTGAACAGGAGACCACAATTCTTACCTTGTGGGATCTATCTGTGCCATAGTTGGCAATCCATCAGATGACATACGTGTTTATGCACAGGTTGTTGATTTTGCGGATACAACATGTGTGTGGGATGTTGGAAAAGGGCTTTTCAAGGTCTATGTAGGCCGTGTGTAGCTCATTTCATTGATGCATGTCCTGGGTGACTGCCTTGAAAACTGTCTAGCAGGTTTAGGAACCATGATCTGCCCCTGATCAAACCAAAATGTGTAGGGTTGGGTGTTTGTAGGCTCTCAATAGCTCTGTTTATGAGTTCCATAATGATGGACTCCATGGCCTTGCACATCAGGGTTATTAGGCGTATAAGACAATAATGCCCATGGTCTGTTGTGCACCAACACTTGTGGAGTGTGCCAAATGTTGCTGTAACCCATTCAACAGTTTCATATCCTGTACAGACGGTGAGTCTCAACAGACTGTTCAGGTGCAGGGTCTGTTTGTTTTGGAGTTCACATATGACACAGCCAGGGAAACCATGTTATCCCATACATGCCGTGTTTTTAGGTTTGGAAAGAACTGTTTAACCATTGTATATGTGATTTCTGGGTTTTCACAATCTCCAGGTATGATAATGGGCCCTTTCGTCAGTGAAAAGGGGGTAAATATGTATGAACCTGTCTGACAAGATGTTGGCAATGCAGTCATGTACATGTATTCATTTACAGTCTGCACTGACTCAGAACATATATGAATATACATTGATATTTATGACATAGCGAAAGAAAGCTTCACGGTTCTCTATGGACTCTTTGACTATGGCTTGGATAATGTTAGGGGTGTTCATTGTTTCTTGATGATACTGACTGGAGAATTATTGACGTTCTTTGGTTTTTCACTTTCTTTGAACAACTTAAGTACTTGGAGTACATAATTTGATTATGACAGGTGTCCAATATATTATATGGGTCTGTTTTCATATCAGTGTGTGCACAAGGCAGGATTGGTGACTAGTGACAAGTGTCTGGAGTAAGAACTGCAGCTGCCAGATATGTGTGGCCCACTGCTGTACTCAGACATTGCCTAAGTGTGTGAGCATGCCCAGTATGAGCATATATACTTTATGTGTGTGAAAATCAAGTTGTTTTTTACTTCAGGGCTCACCTTTGTGTTGTACATCAACAGGAAGCACAGTGTGCCTGCAGGGCTTCCATGAGTCATTCTACATACAGTGGGGACAGCTATTATTTGTACATTTCTACCCAGGGGGCACAGCTGATTGTTACTATGGGTGTACATAGGATGAAGGGTTCACCTGACACTTATACACATTTGCTAGGCCTGCGCTGCTATGTCAGGTACTCCATTTCAGTCTGTAATGTTGCCTATCATACTGGCTTGAGGCATACCACTGCACTACAGACCTTAGCTTCCAATTACACGCATATTAGTTCGTGACTTCATAGCCTACCCAACCCACATCACACTGCCTGGCGTGCTGTTATCTGTCTGCATAGGCCTGGGAGGAGGTTACTCATATGCCTCTTCAGAGGGCATGATACAGCATTAGTTTGTGTTTGCATTTGTGTACATTTGTCCTGCTGGCTGTGACTGTTAGGTATGTGACCCCCCCCCCCAACTGGTATGTGTGAGTGAGTTAAGTTGTGTCTGTGCCAGTGAAATGCTGTCATGGCTTAGTGGTTCAGTACTGTAACTATAGTGCACAGTATCCCTGAGTTCGAGCCCTGTCACTGTTTTTTATTTTCCTGCTGGGCAGATCAGACTGCTTAAGGAACAGTAAAGCAGGTGTGAGCGTGTTTACCCAACTTTGCCCAACTTTGCCCGACCTTGCCCGACTTTGCCCGACTTTGCCCAACATTGCTCTGGTTAGCGTGGTGCGTAGCTACGCACAATTGTATTTAAATATGCTCAATACTGGTAAAATGTGCTTAGCAGTGCTTTATATTGCTTAAAATAGGGCACTCATGCCTCAGGTGGTGCTGCAGGGCTGCCTATGTCGGATGCACATAGTACACTCCCTATACATGTTTGAAAACAGGTAGTGTCAAGTTAGGCATCCCTTTTACTGTATGTGCGAGTCAGAGAAAGGTGTCATTTCCAGGGTTCCTACTGAGTCAGTGTATGTGCTATGCATTGCCTCTTTGCCAAGGCCAGGGCATACTGGGCACGCCTCCTTCTGCCTACTGGGGCAGGCTCAGGTTGCTCCTCCTCCAAGTTACGCTGTGCCTGTGCAGGCCTTGGCAATGGTGGGGGGCTGTTTGGCCCTGCCCCATGCTGTTCCTGCTGCAGCTGTTTTCGCAGGATCATATTGTGTAGCATGGCACATACCATGACAATTTGGGTACATGTAGTTGGTGAGTACTGCAAGGCTCCACCAGATGTGTCCAGGCACCAGAACCGTGACTTGAGCATACCAAACACACGCTCAATAATGTTTCTTGTTTGTGCGTGTGCCTCAATATGGAGTTCTTGTTTGGGGGTGTGTGCATTTCTGATGGGTGTCATCAGCCACGGCCCCAGTGCATATCCAGCATCCCCCACTAGGTGACCGTCAGGGATGTCCCCATTGGCAAATCTCTGGTACAGCTGTGTCAGATGCCAGATGTGGGAATCGTGATAGCTTCCAGGGCAGCCAGCACACATTCATTATTATGCCCTGGGCATCGCACACAACCCGGCAGTAGATGGAGGGGAAGCCCTTGCGGTTGATGTAGACCCTACCCCGCTCACTGGGTGGTGCTGTGATGTGTATGTGCATGCAGTCTATTGCACCCACTACCTCAGGGTATTCTGCTATTTTGTGGAAAAGATGCATATTGCTGGCCAATGCCTCACGGGATTTGGGGAAATATATGTGCTCACCGACATGTGCTGACATGGCATCCAGGAAATGTTGCAGTACCCTGCCTGTGAAATCCCCATCATATCACCAGTTGGTCTCTGGAAGGTACCTGTAGCTAGTATTCTTAGGCCAACACATACCTTGGTATCCACTGGGATGGGTTCCCCTCTGTTGGTTCTGTGTGTGAGGCGTGGCTGGCACAGCTCAACAATTTGCTGCAGGAGGTCTCTGTCCACCCTATAGCGCTCCACTATATCCAGCTCATGTAGCCCCTGGTAGGTTACCCTGGGTCTGCACACTCTTCTCCATCTCCTCACTGTGAGTTGCTCAGCAGCATTCACAACATCACCACCCTCAGCACCTTGCACATGTTGGTTTATGATAGTAAGAGCAGCCCTTAACATTTTGTCTGACTTTAAAGTTTTTAAGCTTTCCCTCTTTGTATACTGCAGTGTTGCAGAGTTCTTTGGGAAAAAACAGGGAAGAATGCTGTTTGCAGAGTTTAAAGTGCTGGGCTGGGCTAGTCTGCTGCCTGTGTAATTGGCTGATTCTGATATATTTCACCTGGCAGCTCTGCTAGTTCTCCTTGGTTAACTTCCTACTACTTCTTTTCCTTCCTTTTCCCTTTCTGTTTCTGCCCAGGGCAGTGCCGCGCAAACACGCGCACATGCTGTGTGCCCATTTGCAAGAAATTTCAGATATTTTCACAGCGTGCACCTTTGGTTTCGGTTTTCAAAAAGGACAACTGTAGACACGCCTCTTGCAATCCTGAGCAACTCAGGGCAAACACAGGACACTGTGCTCCAATAAGCATAGAGCCTTTCTGACATACCCCCTCATGATGTCACCTATCTTCTACTCTACTACTCACCTACTCCTACACTTACACTCTTGGGACATTGCTCACATGCTGGGGAAAATTGGGATTCACTATCCTTATCCTCATTTGCATAGGATTGTCTACTAATGCTTGGTTACATCTATCACACTGAGCTCCCCCCTCTTAGCAACCAGTACTCAGTGGCCATGTTGTCTTCAGTCTGCCATTCACCTGCATGGCAGGATAAGCTTTTTAGTGAAAATGCCTATTTTTGGCTATTTTGAAATTATTTTCATTTTTTTTAAGTGCCTCACATTTGTGCGGTGCTGCTCTATGCTTAAACATCGGAGATTGGGGGAAAATTAGATTTTAATCATTTTAAACATTTAAAAATGCCAGTAGCCTTATATCTGGCCATTGGCATGCTTCCTCAACTGGATGCATCCTTTATTTGTAGCTATCATAGCTCCGTTTAGCAATTTGCAGAACGGTACTCCGTTACCAATGGAGTACATTTCTGCAAATAACACTAATCTTCCACGGACAGGTTAGTGTTTCCTGGATTGCAAATTTGCCTAATTTGCATAGCTTTCAGCAGCAAATTAGGTAATTTGCATACCATGACGCTGTCTGTGCAAGAGTAGCTTTAGAAGCTCTCATGCATGACCCTGCCGGCTGTTGCTGGATCGCTTGGCAGATATATTGGCTGTCTGACGTCTTACTCTACTCTACAACTCCGTGCAAGCTTTCGTAAATCCGGCCCAATGTTTATTCTATCATCTTTCTAAGATTATACAAATAAGATTTCAAATGTGTCCCTGGTTTTGGGCCTTTGTTCCACCCATAAATTTTGGCTTTTTCCAGATATCTTGTGCTACAAAGTTGAAAGATACGGCTGAGTGTCAAGTGCATTTTACAAGGAAATGAAAACTTCAGAGAAGGAGAAGTTTAATGCTGCTTATATGCCAAGTCTGTTCACAATGTGAAACTGTTATTTAGTAAATTATATCACTATTATTGTGCTAAAGTATTTAAAAGCATTATTAAAACAGCAGGGAGTATGCTTGCTTTTAATGCAGAAGGCTGTGGGTTCTTAACCCACACCTTGTCGATTAAGTGCTGGTATTGCAATGCACTTTTTTTATTGCTAATTATTTGGTACATTTTAAGGGGGGATATGCTTCTGCATGCCTGAGTGTGCCCTCCTTTGTATGAGATGCGTATTAGCTATGAACTTGTTGGTTTGTCAGTCATTCCATAGTGCAATATTACCAGCTATTTAAAATCTTCAAGGGCAGCAGGTATGGGATTTCACCTTTCCACAGGTATATTTGTAGGATGGTGACATCATCGGACTTGACAAAGATGAGTATACTACTTTTAAGGTGTTTGAGTAGTCTCCAAAAAGGTTGCTCCTCCCCAGGGTGACACACACACACATTTGGCAAGTGCAGAATTCAAACCCCTACCTAACTACATTATGATACTACAGCTGTACACATTTACATGATGCACTATACACATTACTGGGATTTCACTTTTCCACAGGTATATTTGTAGGATGGTGACATCATCGGACTTGACAAAGATGAGTATACCACTTTTAAGGTGTTTGAGTAGTCTCCAAAAAGGTTGCGCCTCCCCAGGGAGACACACATACACAGTTGGCAAGTGCAGGATTCAAACCCCTACCTAACTACATTATGATACTATAGCAGTATGCATTTACACAACACGCTATACACATTACTGGGATTTCACCTTTCTACAGGCATATTTGTAGGATGGTGACATCATCAGACTTGACAAAGATGAGTATACAACTTTTAAGGAGTAGTCTCCAAAAAGGTTGCTTCTCCCCAGACAGACACACACAGTTGACAAGTGCGGTGTTCTTAATCCAAACTAAGTACGTATTTACACTTCAGCAAGCAATATGGAGTTACAGGGTGCAATACAGACATTACTTGCTGACAGTTTGCACAAAGGTCTTTTTCACATTTGCTAACCTCAGCAGGCTTATCATACTAGGTGTATTGTGAGTGTATTGTATGCATAGGCCATGACCATATCATATATGGGTTGATGCAGCACATGCTGGCACACACAGGGTCAAACCTTGAGTGGCATCTTACCTTCACCTACATGATACTGCAATATAACAGAAAGATGATAAACTTCAACAATTGGCTGAGCTTCTGGTGTCATTCAAAGGGGATCCAGTCTCTGTCTGCCTGTGATGACATGATAGACAAGCCTTGCTGCTTCACTACAGATGGTTTGCACCTGTCACCCCTATGCTTCTAAATTCTGGCCAAGGCTCATGCTGTCCCCGTATTACCTTTTTAGGCAAGGCTCAAAGGTTCATAGGTTCATAGGTAGGTACTAGTCTATTGGCCCTGGGGCCTATACAAGGCCAGCCAAAAAGGTACGCTGGCTTTTGCCACCCAAGAAAATTATTTTCCTGTGCCACTGTCGTGTAGAGATACAGAAGTGATCCCCAGGGTGAATTTCCTATTTCCCATCCAATAATCAAGATTTTCCTTGAACAGTGCTAATGAGGAGCTTTGTTTGATATAGATAGGTAGTTTATTCTGGAGTATGTGAAGTCTGTGGGACAGGAATGTATCCCTCTGGCATGTTCTGTTTATTGTGGTGACAAGGTTTAGGTCCGTAGAGCATGTAGGTTCATAGGTTCATAGGTAGGTACTAGGCTATCTGCCCAAGGACATTTATAAGCCTAGCCAGAATGTGTTGGCGTTCAACTCCCTTTTAAATTAGTGTCCTGGGTCTCTGTCTATCAGGGCTACTAAAGTGATCCCAGGGTAAATTTACAATTTCCCATCCACTCATCAAGATTTCTCTTGAAGAGAGTCTGCAAGGGGCTCTGCCTAACATCAACTGGGATTCTATTCCAGAGTGAGGGAAGTCTCTGGGACAGGATTCTATCCCTCCAGCATGTCCTGTTTATTGCTTTGCTGAGGTTTAATTCACTGGAGCGTGTGGCTCTAAGAGATTTGTTTTTCTTGAGGTGGAGCATGTCCATTAATTCTGGGATGGACATGGCCTTATACGTCAGGCATAGATCACATCTGAGCAGGCAGTAAGCAACCGAGTAGAGCTGGAGTTTCTTTAGTCGAGCTGCATAGGGCATCTCTTTGAGGCCCATGATCCTCTTGGTGAAGTACTTCTGTGGTCTTACCAGCTGTTGCATGTGCCAATTAAGGTACATACCTAATGGGGCATTGTACTCTATTATGGACCTAATGAGTGATGAGTAGAGAGGCACAATGACCTCTCTTGATCTAGAGGTGAACCCTTTCGTGATTAGGTGGGCTGCATAGAAAGAATAACTAACCACTTTGCCAATGTGATTATCAAAGGAGAGGTTACTATCTACCTGGGTCCCCAGGTCCCTAATTACATTTTCCGTACCTAGTGGATTACATCTATGTGGTAATTTGTGGGCAATTTGTTTTTTCCAAAGGGGATGACTATGCATTTTTTGCCATTCAGCTTGAGGCCATGGTTTTGACACCAGGTATCTGTCTCTGTAAGACCTTTCTGGAGGATGTCTGTGTCAGCCAGAGTTGATTACGGCACCCAGTTTACAGTCATCTGAGAACTTGGTCAGCCATAGTCCTCCCGTGCTTGCCTGTACCTCAGAGACGTATATACTGAACAGGAGGGGTCCCAGGACCGAGACCTGTGGGATGCCACTTGTGACTAGTTTAGAGTCGGACATGGCACCTGCAACTCTGACCATGTGTATTCTATCCGTGAGCCAGTTGGCCACCCATCTCGTGACATAGGGGTTAATGTTCAAGCTGGTAAGCTTGTCTATGATGCCAGAGTGGGGAATGGTGTCAAAGGCCTTAGCGAGGTCTAGGTAGGCTGTGTGGACTACTTTCCCTTCATCTATGGTCTTGGTAACTGTTTCAAAGAAGTAAACTAGGTTTAGGAGGCAGAATCTGCCTTTAATAAAGCCAAATTGGGTAGGGTCCAGTATCTGGAGGTTCCCAATGTCTCTGTTTATGAGTTCCATGATAATTCACTCCATAGCTTTGCAGACCAAGCTGGTCAGGCTTATAGGGCGATAGTTCCCAGGTTCTGTTGTGGCACCACCTTTGTGGATGGAGATGACTGTTGCTGTACGCCATTCTTTGGGTACATAGCCTGTGGTAAGGTTGCGTCTGAACAGTGAATGTAGGTGAGGGTTTAGTTCCTTTTGGAGCTCGTGTAAGACGCAGCCTGGGGCACCATCCAGTCCCATTGATGCTGTATTCTTAGCTTTGGAGAGGGCTGTTTTTACCTGCATGTCCATGAAGTCTGGGGCTCTGCATTCTTCTGGGATGGACATGGGCCCTTTTGGGGGTGAGGGGAGGTGAAGTTTGCACTGAACTTGTCCACCAGGATGTTGGCAATGTCAGTTGGTTCAGTGTATTTTTTGCCATTTTGCAGTAGCTGAAAGCATATCTGAGAGTTGCCACCTAAATGTTTGATATAGCTAAAGAAAGCTTTGTGGTTATCTTTAGATTCCTTGGCAATTTTTCTTTAGAAGCTGGACTTGGATTATTTTATGAGCGATCATAGTTTCTTGCTAATAATGATCAGTGATGCCTTTCCTTTTTGGAATTTTGCTCTATCATGTGTTAGTTTCCTCCTTCTGTCGTATAGCTTATTTATGCGCAAGGACCACCAGATTGTTTTTTACTTTTTGGAGGAGTGAGTCTTGGTTTTAATTGGGATGGCTTGATCCATGCATCCCTGTAGATGCTCATAGAATGCACTTGTAAAGGATTCTGCAGATTGGATAGCATTATCGTGTAGCAAGGGGGCTTTGAAACTATCCACTTCGGTCTTGAGAAGTGTGAAGTTTGCTTTTGAAAAGTTTTTCACCGTGGTTTTGTTGACTGGGGGGGTCGGGATGTGGATGTCCAGTGTGATTACTTCATGATCTGATATTACCAGTGAGGGGTTTACCTCTGGTGTGGGACACTGATCCCCCATGTTGGTGATGATCAGGTCCAGTATGTTGTCACCTCTAGTGGGCATAGTGACCAGCTGTTCCAGGCTGTTTGAGTTTATAAACTCTAGGAAGCATTGAGCAAAGGACTTTGTACTTGAGTAATTCTCCCAGTCAATGTCTGTGTAGTTGAAATCTCCTCATATCATGGTGTTTGGTAGGACCTTTATATTTCCCAATGTTCTCAGGAATACTGAGTGAGGGTCCTGAGACAAGGTATGTGATCTACAGCAGGCTACGATCTGATAAGCAGCTTTGCCCAATGTTAGTTGCACTTGCATGGTCTCCAAGGCCTCGTGCTGTGCCACTAACCTGGAGGTGTGGGCATCCTTTATGAAAATGGATACACCCCCTCCTTTAGTATTTCAGTCTGGGTTTTGGGGCCGACGCTCAGAGGGATTGGGATTTCTTTAAGTGGAGCATGTCCAACAGCTCTGTGTTTGACATAGCTTTGTATGTTAGGCAGAGATCACCTCCGAGTAGACGATATGCGACAGAGTAAAGCTGTAGTGTTTTGAGATAGTCTGTGTATGGCATGTATTTGAAGCCACTAATCCTCTTTGTGAGGTATTTCTGCAGGCTTTCCAGTTGTTGTAGATGTCTTGTGAGGTACATACCAAAAGGGGCATTGTACTCTATAATGGATCTAATGAGTGATGAGTAGAGGGGAACAATGACCTCTTTTATTCTGCATGAGACATCTTTTGTGATGAGGTGTGCCACGTAGAAGGATTTCCTGACTGACTACTGTGGCGATGTGATTATCAAAGGAGAGTCTACTGTCCACCTGTGTCCCAAGGTATCTTATCACACTTTCGGTGTTAAGTATACTACCACCTATGTTGTAGTTCATGGGTACAGTGTTTTTACCAAAGGGGATGACAATGCACTTTTTGGCACTGAGCTGGAGGCCATGGGTTTGACACCAGGCATCTGTCTCAGTGAGGCCCTTTTGCAGGATGTCCACATCGTTAGGAGTCTCGATTATGGCTCCTTGTTTGCAGTCATCTGGGAACTTCATTAGCCAGAGACCTTCCATGTTAACCTGTACTTCAGGGAAGTAGATACCAAACAGGACAGGACACAGGAATGAACCCTGTGGTACTCCACTTGTCACTGGTCCGAAGTCAGACTTGGAGTCTGCTACTTTCACAGTGTGGGTTGTGTCAGTCAGCCAGTTGGCAACCCATCTTGTGACATAGGGATTTATACCTAGTTTAGTGGGTTTATCCATAATTCCAGAGTGGGGTTTGGTGTCGAAAGCTGTGGCAAGATCTAGATAGGCTGTGTGAACCACCTTACCCTTGTCTACGGCTTTGGTGACTGCTTCAAAGAAGTCTATCAGGTTTAGGAGACATGATCTGCCTTTTACAAACCCAAAATGGTTGTGGTCCAGAGTTTGGAGATTACCAATGTTTTTGTTTATAAGTTCCATGATGATACGTTCCATGGCCTTGCAGACAAGGCTCATCAGGCTAATGGGGCGCTAGTTCCCAGGGTCCGTGGTGGCACCCCTTTTGTGTAGTGGGATAACCGTTGCTGTGCGCCATTCAGCAGGCACAAAGCCTGAGGTGAGGCTATGATTGAACATGGTATGTAGGTGTGATGCCAGTTCGTTCTGTGGTTCGTGTAGAACGCAGCCTGGGATGTAAGCTGGTCCCATGGATGCTGTGTTCCTGGCTTTGGAGAGTGGATTTTACCTGTGCAGCCATGATGACAATAACTTTACATTCTTCCGGTATAGAGAATGTGCTCTTTCATGGGTGAGAGGGGGGTAAAGTTAGCACTGATCCTATCTGCCAGGCTGTTGGCAATATCAGTTGGGTCTGTATATTTAGTGCCATTGTGCTGTAACTCAAAGCAGACCTGAGTGTTGCCATTGAGATTCTTGACATAGCTATAGAATGCTTTGTGGTTGTCTTTAGAATCAGTGTCTACTTTGTTTTCATTACTAGCTTTGGAGGATTTTATCAGGGATCGCAGCTTCTTTCTGAGGCTGACCAGGGAGCTCCTCCACTCATGGGATTTTACCCTCTTTTGCAACAGTTTCTTCCTTCTGTTGTGCAGTTTGTTTATGGCAGGGGACCACCAGATTGGCTTCCTTTTCTTGGAGGATAGCATCTTGGTTCTGTTTGGGATAGCATGATGCATACACTCATGTAAGTGCTTATAAAGTGCAATTGTGAAAAATTCAGTAGTCTTAACAGTATTGTCCATCTGCATGGGTGTCCTGAAGTTCAGCACTTCTGTCTTAAGAAGCATGAAGTTGGCTTTGGAGACATTTTTTAACATGGTTTCCTTAATGGGGGGGGGGGTCCAGAATGTGGATATGTAGGGTAATTTGCTTATGGTCAGATGGGACCAATGAGCCATTGACTTCAGATGTGGAACACCGGTCACTCAGGACAAACCAAACCCCATAACCAACACAAATAACCACAAAGTTAGCTAAATGCTACTCATTACCAGAAGTCTCAGCCTCCAGATGCACACACTCGAGGCACATCTCAGTATGGAGAATATTCATATCTTGATATCTGTGCAGTAACAGAAGCCTAGTTCAAGGCTCCAGAGAGCACACCAGCACTACCAGGATACTACTCATTCCATACCTTCCAGCATCAGGACCTGGATCATAGCACATAGGGTGGGGATGTATCCATATTCATCAAGGATACCTACACCTCTCTCTACATCCTCTCTAGAGGATATGTACCCATAGAATGTTGCACAGCAACGTTCTTCCCACTCCACAGGGGTGGGGCCACAAAACACCCTTGGCATTCATGCTCTATGAGCCTGACGAGTCTGCTCTTTAAGGCAATGGAGCCAATCATAATGGAAGTCAACAATAAAGAGATTGTGAACCTTCACACACTTGATCATACCCAGTCTGGCTTCTTCATATGCAGATCACACCTCCTGAACTGGGTGGATTTCTTTGAGACCATTACCCAGGCTACAGATGATTGGAATGAGCTCAACACAGCTTACCTATACCTCATTACAGCCTTTGACACCATTCCCCAGTCAGGTATCATAGATGAACTCACCAACCTGGGCATGAATCCATACATCACAAGATGGATTGCAAACTGGCTCACAGATAGATTCAACAAACAAAGAGTTGCTGGCTACATGTCAGACTCAACACCGGTAACAACTGGTGGCCCCCAGGGTTCAGTCCTGGGGTCCCTCCTGTTTGGTATAGACTTCTCAAATGTACATGCCAACACAGGAGGGTTATGGTTGACTAAGTTTGCTGGGAACTGTAAAGTGTTTGCCATAATAGATTCCCCGGGTGACACAAATATTCTCCAGAAGAGACTCTATGAGGCAGATGTGTGGTGTCAGAATCATGGCCTCAAGCTCAATGTGGAGGAATGCATAGTGATCCCCTTTGGTGAAAACAAAGCACACACAAACTACAACATATGTTTTACCCCCTTAAAACTGACAAGGTGATAAGGGATCTGGGGACACAAGTAGATAGTCATCTTTCCTTTGACAACCATGTTGCCAAAGTGATTGGGAACTCCTATGTGGCCCATCTAATCAACAAAGGATTTGCATCAGGATCCAAAGAGGTAGTGGTGGCCCTCTACTCTTAAGTCATCAGACCCATCATTTAGTACAATGCACCATTTTGGATGTACTCGACTAAGCATATCCAGCAGATGTAGAGACCACAGAAGTACCTCACCAAGAGGATTACTGGCCTCAAACAGTTGTGTTATGCAACACAACTGGTAAAACTAAATCTGTTCTTCGTTGTGTACCGCCTACTCAGAGGCACACTCTGCCTAACATACAGAGCCATGTCCAACACATAACTGCTGAGCATGCTCCATCTACAGATAACAAAATTGAGTCACCCTACACACTCCAGGGATATGAACCTCATCACAACAATGAATACAACATGCTGGTGGGATAGAGTACCATCCCAGACACTTGTCTTACTGTGGAACTGAGTCCCAATGTACATCAGACAGAGTCCCTCGCTGACACTCTTCAATAGGAACCTTGATGAGTGGATGGGAAACAGACAATTCAAGCCAGGCATCACATCAGCAGCCCCACTAGAAAGGGGCATAGGGTACTAACTATTAAAACGAGGGCTTGGGAGACTACCCAATGGGGTAGTGAAAGCTGCACAACTTGCCTAGGCTAACATATGCCTTATTGAAGATAGGTTCATAGGTATGTAGTAGACTATGTGACAGGTACATGTCTACAGATAGTAGATATGTACTTCATTGTACAGTCATGTTGTACAGCAGGCACATCGACCACATACACTGTAATGCTTACAGATACTGGTGGCTGTTATGTACACTGGGTGAGATGTGCACCTCATGTCTTTTGTGCCATTGGGATGTGTGCTGGGTGGGTCCCTGTCATGGTCACCCTCTTACACACATCTCTGCCCATCCATCTTTGGCTTATTATACTGTGTTCCCCCTATATATATATATATATATATATATATATATACATAGGTAGGTAATAGGCTATCTGCCTGAAGGCATTTATTAGTATGGCCAGAGTGTGCAGCTATCACCACCCATGGAGTTAGTTCCCTAGGCCTCTGTGTAGTAGAGCTGATGAAGTGATCCATGGTGTGACAGTTCAGTTTCACATACACTCATCAAGGCTCCTCTGGAAGAGTGTCAGTGAGGGACTCAGCTTACTGTAGGTTGGGAGGGAGCCTGTTTCAAAGAAAGGGAAGTCTGTGAGTTATTAATGTATCCCTCCAACATGTTCTATTTATTGTTGTGATGGTGATATCCCTAGAGCATGAAGTACAGTGAGCTTGGGGTTACTTCAGATAGCACATGTACATCCATTCTGCATTGGACATGGACCTGTCTGTTGGGCAGAGATCACCTGAGTAGACAGTATGCAACAGAGTGCAGATTGAGTTAAATTCAGTCTTGTTGCATGGGGCAACTGTTTGTGGCCAGTAATGCTCTTGTTGAGGTACATCTGTGGTCTTTCCAGCTGCTGAAGGTGCCTAGTCAGATTCATCGCAAGTGTATTGTGGTACTCTATGATGGGTCTGATGACTGATGAGTAGAGGTAACCTCCTTTGACCTACATGCAAAGACCTTGGCAGTTTGTGGGAACATATAGCATAATTTTCTAACCACTTTGTGAATGTGTTTCTGGAAGTAGTAATGACTATTTACATGTGTCCATAGATCCCTTATTATTACCTCCATATGTAGGGTGTTGGCACCTATGTGGTATTTGTATGACTGTAGCTCAAGCCCATAAATTTGACACCACATCTGTCTGACTGAGACCCTTTTTAAGGATGTCTCTGTTGTCCCAAACATCGATTATGACAACCTTTTTGCAGTCATCCACAAACCTTGCTAAACATAGCCCTCATGTTTGACTGTATTTCTGAAAAGTATACACCAGACAGGAAGGGTCCCAGGACTGAGCCATGGGGGACAGCAGTTGTTACCAGCTTGAACAGGAGACCACAATTCTTACCTTGTGGGATCTATCTGTGCCCCAGTTGGCAATCCATCAGATGACATACGTGTTTATGCACAGGTTGTTGATTTTGCAGATAAAACATGTGTGTGGGATGTTGGAAAAGGGCTTTTCAAGGTCTATGTAGGCTGTGTGTAGCTCATTTCATTGATGCATGTCCTGGGTGACTGCCTTGAAAACTGTCTAGCAGGTTTAGGAACCATGATCTGCCCCTGACCAAACCAAAATGTGTAGGGTTGGGTGTTTGTAGGCTCTCAATAGCTCTGTTTATGAGTTCCATAATGATGGACTCCATGGCCTTGCACATCAGGCTTATTAGGCTTATAAGACAATAGTACCCATGGTCTGTTGTGCACCAACACTTGTGGAGTGTGCCAAACGTTACTGTAACCCATTCAACAGTTTCATATCCTGTACAGACAGTGAGTCTCAACAGACTGTTCAGGTGCAGGGTCTGTTTGATTTGGAGTTCACATATGACACAGCTAGGGAAACCATGTTATCCCATACACGCCATGTTTTTAGGTTTGGAAAGAACTGTTTAACCATTGTATATGTGATTTCTGGGTTTTCACAATCTCCAGGTATAATAATGGGCCCTTTCGTCAGTGAGAAGGGGGTAAATATGTATGAACCTGTCTGACAAGATGTTGGCAATGCAGTCATGTACATGTATTCATTTACAGTTTGCACTGACTGAGAACATATATGAGTTTACATTGATATTTATGACATAGCGAAAGAAAGCTTCATGGTTCTCTATGGACTCTGACTATGGCTTGGATAATGTTAGGAGTGCTCATTGTTTCTTGATGATACTGATTGGAGAATTATTGATCTTCTTTGGTTTTTCACTTTCTTTGAACAACTTAAGTACTTGGAGTACATAGTTTGATTATGACAGGTGTCCAATATATTATATGGGTCTGTTTTCATATCAGTGTGTGCACAAGGCAGGATTGATGACTAGTGACAAGTGTCTGGAGTAAGAACTGCAGCTGCTAGATATGTGTGGACCACTGCTGTAGTCAGACATGGCCTAAGTGTGTGTGCATGCCCAGTATGAGCATATATACTATATGTGTGAAAATCAAGTTGGTTTTTACTTCAGGGCTCACCTTTGTGTTGTACATCGACAGGAAGCACAGTGTGCCTGCAGGGCTTCCATGAGTCATTCTACATACAGTGGGGACAGCTATTATTTGCACATTTCTACCCGGGGGGCACAGCTGATTGTTACTGTGGGTGTACATAGGATGAAGGGTTCACCTGATACTTATACACATTTGCTAGGCCTGCACTGCTATGTCAGGTACTCCATTTCAGTCTGTACTGTTGCCTATCATACTGGCTTGAGGCATACCACTGCAATACAGACCTTAGCTTCCAGTTACACACATATTAGTTTGTGACTTCATAGCCTACCCAACCCACATCACACTGCCTGGCGTGCTGTTATCTGTCTGCATAGGCCTGGGAGGAGGTTACTCATATGCCTCTTCAGAGGGCATGATACAGCATTTGTTTGTGTTTGCATTTGTCTACATTTGTCCTGCTGGCTGTGACTGTTAGGTATGTGACCCCCCCCCCCAACTGGTATGTGTGAGTGAGTTAAGTTGTGTCTGTGCCAGTGAAATGCTGTCATGGCTTAGTGGTTCAGTACTGTGACTATAGTGCACAGTATCCTGAGTTTGAGCCCTGTCACTGTTTTTTATTTTCCTGCTGGGCAGACCAGACTGCTTAAGGAACAGTAAAGCAGGTGTGAGCGTGTTTACCCAACTTTGCTCAACTTTGCCTGACCTTGCCTGACTTTGCCCAACATTGCTCTGGTTTGCATGGTGCGCAGCTGTGCACAATTGTATTTAAATATGCTCAATACTGGTAAAATGTGCTTAGCAGTGCTTTATATTGCTTAAAATAGGGCACTCATGCCTCAGGTGGTGCTGCAGGGCTGCCTATGTCAGATGCACATAGTACACTCCCTATACATGTTTGAAAACAGGTAGTGTCAAGTTAGGCATCCCTTTTACTGAATGTGCGAGTCAGAGAGAGGTGTCATTTCCAGGGTTCCTACTGAGTCAGTGTATGTGCTATGCGTTGCCTCTTTGCCAAGGCCAGGGCATACTGGGCATGCCTCCTTCTGCCTACTGGGGCAGGCTCAGGTTGTTCCTCCTCCAAGTCACGCTGTGCCTGTGCAGGCCTTGGCAATGGTGGGGGGCTATTTGGCCCTGCCCCATGCTGTTCCTGCTGCAGCTGTTTTCGCAGGATCATATTGTGTAGCATGGCACATACCATGACAATTTGGGTACATGTAGTTGGTGAGTACTGCAAGGCTCCAACAGATGTGTCCAGGCACCAGAACTGTGACTTGATCATCCTAAATACACGCTCAATAATGTTTCTTGTTTGTGCGTGTGCCTCAATATGGAGTTCTTGTTCGGGTGTGTGTGCATTTTTGAAGGCTGTCATCAGCCACGGCTCCAGTGCGTATCCATCATCCCCCACTAGGTGACCGTCAGGGATGTCCCCATTGGCAAATCTCTGGTACAGCTGTGCCAGATGCCAGATGTGGGAATCATGATAGCTTCCAGGGCAGCCAGCACACATATTCATTATTATGCCCTGGGCATCGCACACAACCTGGCAGTTGATGGAGGGCAAGCCCTTGCGGTTGATGTAGACCCTACCCCGCTCACCGGGTGGTGCTTTGATGTGTATGTGCGGGCAGTCTATTGCACCCACTACCTCAGGGTATTCTGCTATTTTGTGGAAAAGACGCATATTGCTGGCCAATGCCTCAAGGGAATTGGGGAAATATACGTGCTCACCGACATGTGCTGACATGGCATCCAGGAAATGGTGCAGTATCCTGCCTGTGAAATCCCCATCATATCACCAGTTGGTCTCTGGAAGGTACCTGTAGCTAGTATTCTTAGGGCAACACATACCTTGGTATCCACTGGGATGGGTTCCCCTCTGTTGGTTCTGTGTGTGAGGCGTGGCCGGCACAGCTCAACAATTTGCTGCAGGAGTTCTCTGTCCACCCTATAGCGCTCCACTATCTCCAGCTCATGTAGCCCCTGGTAGGTTACCCTGGGTCTGCACACTCTTCTCCGTCTCCTCACTGTAAGTTGCTCAGCAGCATTCACAACATCACCACCCTCAGCACGTTGCACATGTTGGTTTATGATAGTAAGAGCAGCCCCTAACATTTTGTCTGACTTTAAAGTTTTTAATCTTTCCCTCTTTGTATACTGCAGTGTTGCAGAGTTCTTGGGGGAAAAACAGGGAAGAATGCTGTTTGCAGAGTTTAAAGTGCTGGGCTGGGCTGGGCTAGTCTGCTGCCTGTGTAATTGGCTGATTCTGATATATTTCACCTGGTAGCTCTGCTAGTTCTCCTTGGTTAACTTCCTACTACTTCTTTTCCTTCCTTTTCCCTTTCTGTTTCTGCCCAGGGCAGCGCCGCGCAAACACGCGCACACACTGTGTTCCCATTTGCAAGAAATTTTAGATATTTTCATGGCATGCACCTTTGGTTTCTGGTTTTCAAAAAGGACAACTGTAGACACGCCTCTTGCAATCCTGAGCAACTCAGGGCAAACACAGGACACTGTGCTCCAATAAGCATACAGCCTTTCTGGCATACCCCCTCATGATGTCACCTATCTTCTACTCTACTACTCACCTACTCCTACACTTACACTCTTGGGACATTGCTCACATGCTGGGAAAATTGGGATTCACCATCCTTATCCTCATTTGCATAGGATTGCCTACTAATGCTTGGTTACATCTCTCACACTGAGCTCCCCCCCCCCTTAGCAACCAGTACTCAGTGGCCATGTTGTCTTCAGCCTGCCATTCACCTGCATGGCAGGATAAGCTTTTTAGTGAAAATGCCTATTTTTGGCTATTTTGAAATTATTTTCTTGTTTTTTTAAGCGCCACACATTTGCGCAGCGCTGCGCTATGCTTAAACATCGGAGATCGGGGAAAAATAGATTTTAATAATTTTAAACATTTAAAAATGACAATGGCCTTATATCTGGCCATTGGCATGCTTCCTCAACTGGATGCATCCTTTATTTGGAGCTATCATAGCTCCGTTTAGCAATTTGCAGAATGGCACTCCGTTACCAACGGAGTACATTTCTGCAAATAACACTAATCTTCCACGGACAGGTTAGTGTTTCCTGGATTGCAAATTTACCTCATTTGCATAGCTTTCAGCAGCACATGAGGTAATTTGCATACCATGATGCTGTCCGTGCAAGAGTAGCTTTAGAAGCTCTCATGCACGACCCTGCCGGCTGTTGCTGGATCGCTTGGCAGATATATTGGCTGTCTGACGTCTTACTCTACTCTACAACTCCGTGCAAGCTTTTGTAAATCTGGCCTAATGTTTATTCTAGCATCTTTCTAAGATTATACAAGTAAGATTTCAAATGTGTCCCTGGTTTTGGGCTTTTGTTCCACCCATAAATTTTGTCTTTTTCCAGATATCTTGTGCTACAAAGTTGAGAGATATGGCTGAGTGTCAAGTGCATTTTACAAGGAAATGAAAACTTCAGAGAAGGACAAGTTTAGTGCTGCTTATATGCCAAGTCAGTTCACAATGTGCAACTGTTATTTAGCAAATGATATCACTATTATTGTGCTAAAGTATTTAAAAGCATTATTAAAACAGCAGGGAGTATGCTTGCTTTTAATGCAGAAGGCTGTGGGTTCTTCTCCCACACCTTGTCGATTAAGTGCTGGTATTGCAATGCCCTTTTTTATTGCTAATTATTTGACACATTTTAAGGGGGATATGCTTCTGCATGCCTGAGTGTGCCCTCCTTTGTATGAGATGCGTATTAACTATGAACTTGTTGGTTTGTCAGTCATTCCATAGTGCAATATTTCCAGCTGTTTAAAATCTTCACGTCAGCAGGTACTGAATTTCTAGAAGAAATACTGAAATATAAACTTCTTTGCCAGTAGCTACCTCTTACAATTCTTTTTAATCTGGAATTATTCAGATGATTTTTACTTCTGCAGAGATTGTGCTTATTGACTGATATTGGTGGGTTGTAATGACAGATGTCTGAATGTCCTTTCATGTTTGAAATTTTCTAAAATGAGTAGTGTTGTCATTATTGGTTCATACACCTTGTTTCCTTGCTTACTGAAATAATGTTCAAAACTACAAATTTAAAACACCTTCTAACATGTGGTGCTGTATTATACAAGGAATATAATGTAATACAATCAGAAAGGTGATTCAAAGAACACATACATGTATGCATGGCCCTAAAAATGTGTGCAAGGACCCTATGGTTTGAAAACAGCCAAAGGTAAATGTAGTCCCTCCACTGGCCAAATGCATTTTATTTGAATGTGAGTTTTAATAGTGTTTGAATGAGTTTCAAGGCAGAGACGTTTACTGGTCATGCTAAGTCTATTGTCATTGTGAGTGCGATGCTCCTGCACTGGCTCAGTAATCAAGAAGCCTCAATCCTCACCACTAGCACCAGTGAGGGACATACACATTGGGAGGATGACAAGTACACACACAGTAAAGTACAATTTCCCTTGACAAGTACACACACAGTAAAGTACAATTTCCCTTAAGAGCACACAGAGATCACAGTCAGTCTGGGGCTGGTTTCTCCTTCTTTTTCCAGATCTCCAATAAGACTCTTCACTGGCACAACTATAGGGTTAAGATCTCAGCCGAGTGGCCAAGCTGATCTCCATCACCCTCTCTGTCCAATCAGTGCTTTCTGTCCCTGCCAAGTAGCTGACACACACAAACTTTGAGATTTGATTGCTATACAAACACACCCTCACCTGGGAAAGGCTGGCACAGGTTTTCTAGCTATGCCCCCTTCTGTTCAGACTATAAGGTAGTACCTGCTGCCACCAGCCACCCTTACTTATCAGCTACTATAAGGCCCTTACCAAAGGGTGTCCAATTCTACTGTGCAATGTTACTATTGTCCAAATGGTAAGTGTGACCAAGACTTTCAAGGCTATTTAGGAGTGGCCTATACAGTGTCACCAAATACATATGCAAGTACTCTCAGAGCTTAAAAATGTCTCACAGATATCAGCCACAAAGATAGGTTTAAATATATTTAATAATAAATAATAAAAGAACAAGACAATACTCAAACAACACAGTAACTGTAGAGTTCAGAATCACAGGAAATATTTTAAAACAACATTGCTGGACAGTCTCAAATAAATACAGAAAACATCTAAACTAATCTTTACTATATTTCTATCTATCTCTAAAAGATGCTATGCCCTAAATAACTTACTTACAGAGCAAGGCAAATGTAGTGCTGATGATGAGTAGATGTTGTCATATCCAAAGACAAATACAAAATCCCCCCTCTCTCTCTCTGAGAGAGCTCTTAAATTAATATCACATATTACTGCTGGATTAGCCTGGATAGCATCACTCTTTATCACCTGCCTTCAGTTCCCAGGCTAATAGAAACGTAATAAAATTTAACATTTCTCTGTGAAAATACATATCTCTCAGATGTTTGCTTAGAACTGGAAGTCATAAAACAAACACTTTACATTTGAAACCTAGTAATTATTTCTGTTTCAAGACACTAGGAACACCTCTAGCTCTAGACATTGTGTCTGCTTACTGGGAGATAACACAATCGTAAAACACTTTACTTTTCAACTTATTTTCTTGACGTTTTGCAAGTTAACTCTGCATGTTCATGCTTCTACTATTAAAACATACATTTGCATAGGTAAATAGCTTATATACATTTCTGTTCTTTTCCAGTAGTGTGCAGTGTGGTTACATTCTTGAAGCTCAGTACATAACACAGTACATAACATACAGTTCAACACACAATTCTGCACCAGTAGTTTAATATACACATAACATATAGTTATATTACATTTGTAAGACAAGCATATGAATCATATTAATATTCACAAATGACATATTATTTACAAAATTCCAACTAGCTGGGGTGGCAGTGTCACATTTCTATATAAATCATATTAATATTTTTAAGTGACATATAATTATTTACAAAATTCCAGATAGCTGGGCTGGCAGTATTTCCCTGGTGTCACAGTGAGACTGTATTGTTTGTTTAAGAAATGGCTATCAGTGTTTGTGCTATTTTATTTCAATATCTGTAATTATTGTAGGAGTAAATAAGAAAGCAGTATGCAACAGGTTGGAACAGTGTTTATGGTAACTGGGGAGAAATACCATCCATGCACGTAATGTACCTGGTTTAAATGAAGCATGCTCAATTAGTAACATTCTGAAACTTAGGAGTTTACAAAGGTAAACTTATGTTTAAGGCACAACTGGGCTTGATTTACTTGATTAAAGTTAAATGCATTTTTATAGTTATATGTCCATTTAAAGTAATTTAATGTGTAATTTTCCCTCTCTAGTAGATTAGGGGGTAATGTTTTAATTATTATGACAGAATCAGAGTATATTCTGAATTTTAAATAAGTTTTAGTCTATTGTAATGTTAGTTAGGGTTGTTTTCATTTGATGCTTAATTGATTATTTGATATAATTGTTAATTGATTAATGATCCTGCGTTTTTTGGTGTACATTATATTTAAAGTTTGTTTTTACATGGTAATGTAATTTCTGATGAAGTCTGCTAAGCAGCAGATGAAAAGTGCTTCAAATTAAACCTGTGTGTGGATGCTACAGTCGTCTGGACTTTTTTGTTTTTTTATATAACTTTTATATATGTTTGACATTGTGCTCTATCTCTCTGGCTGTGTGTGCATGTCAGTGGGTCTACCTGATAATGCCGACACGCCAAAACACAGACAACGAAATAACCGACACCACAAAATCGAAAGTTCAAAAACACGAAACTTCACATGCCCGACAAACCACAATCCCGACAATCAACAAAACAAATACCTTTTCCGAAAAACACACACACAACACAAGCACACCAAACACCTTAAAAACTACACTAAACCTTACATACACAACTATCTATGCACTAACCTTAACCCAAACCCTAACCCTAAGGTCCGTCACTATCGCACACTTACCTTACTCGCACCCTAACCCTAACTCACTTAATCTTCCCCTAACCCTTAACTCATTCCCTCCAGAACAGCTCTTTTGAGTGTGTACCTTTAACTCCCAGTGGGCATGGCTTCAGCCTTTAAAAAATGAAGTTATCACCTTACAGTTTTAACAAATAGTCATTGACAGAGGTCAAATATCAATACAGTTGTGTTTGCCATCATGTATGCTTCAAGATAAAATATTCTGATACCTTGTATGTAGCATGGTTTTGGAATTATTAATGCAAATATGAACAAGCATTATTTGACACCTAGAGGCGCAGTAGAAGGTAACTGCAGATGCACCTGGAGATATCACTCGGATGTAATGAGTTAAGTCTGTCACTATCGCACACTTACCTTACCCTCACCCTAACCCTAACTCACTTAATCCTCCCCTAACCCTAAAGTCCGTCACTATCGCACACTTACCTTACTCGCACCCTAACCCTAACTCACTTAACCTGCCCCTATACCTAAAGTCCATCACTATTGCACACTTACCTGACTTGCACCCTAACCCTAACGTCCATCACTATCACACACTTACTTTACCCGCACCCTGACCCTAACGTCCGTCCCCACTGCACACTTACCTTAACATGTCGGTGTTCTCAGCGTCGGGATTTTCAACTTTCGGTCTTCTCCGTTGTCGATCTTCCGGTGTCGGTGTTCTCGTTGTCGGCATTTGAAGCTTTTGGTTAAATCAGGTAGACCCGCATGTCAGCTTATGGATGGGCTCCAATGGATCCCTGATTGAGGGGAACTCCTGTTTAACTGACCTGCAGTCCTGCTGGGAAACTTTTATGAGAAGGCACATTTTTATGCAGTATTCAGAAAGCTAATAAAGCCATTGTTGCTGGACGGACAAAGATAATTATTAGCTCTTATTTGCTTTCATGTTCTTGTTTGCTTCTGCAAACTGGGGCTTATACCATCATACCATAGATAACATTCTGAGTATGGATAATAAGTATTTCCTACTAGGGTTGTCAAATGTATGGAAAGTATTGATTTGATCATGTATTTCAGTTCATTTTTCCATGGCATCTACTCTACAACATGCACTTCCAGTTCATTCTTGACTATTAAGACTCGGCTACCACCACACAATAATTACCTTAAACCTATCAAAAAAATAAACACTGTATAGGTCTCAAAGTGTTACTTTATCGCTGAAAAGACTTTATTGCATGCAAACAAAACTCCAGTGTAAATACACTTTTATTTAGATATACTGTGTTGAGTATAGAAAATGGTATTGAATTTCAATACTTTTATTGGCATTGTATCAGAATTTAAAATTTCCTGTATCATGACATCACAACCTCCTAAGTGTATACACAAAATCGGAGCTACCCTGTGGTTTTGAAAACAACTGGCCACAGTAAATCAGATGTTTTTTTTCTGTTTTTATCAGTGAAGCACTCAAGTGCCTTGATGAAAGCTTTACCAGACATGTTCCCATCAACAGTGGCTCCACCCAAGAAGTTACATGCATGTGAGGCTATGCTTCACATCTTCAGGTAAGAAATTTGTGAATTTTTGATAATTTATATATTACTTCAGCATAAATTACAATAAATTGTTTTTGTGATCATAATCTTTTTTATTTTTTCCCTTGTTTTGGTCAGTGTAAAGAAGACCCCAACACCTTCCTTCAGACAGGGCCATTCTTCATGATGTCTGAGAATCCAACTGCTTACTGCTCATTGGAACCATGCCTTTGAGACCCAAAAGAGGACATTTATGAAAGTGTGACCTTTCCAAAAGAAGACATTTATGAAAGGAGGTTATGATGTCATAATAAAGGAAGATGGTGCACACTGCCTACCTTGACCTGGCCAAGGCTTTCAACACTATTCCCCACTCAGGCATAGTAGGCAAACTCTCTCAACTAGGCATCAATCCATATGTTATCAGATGGGGTAGCAAACTGGCTCACTGATAGAACCCACCTAATCAAAATAGGGGAAGCCACCTCAAGCAGTAGACCCGTAACAAACGGCATACTCCAGGGATTGGTCTTGGAGCCTCTGTTATTCAGGATATACTTCTCTGAGGTACAGGCCAAAACCAATGGGCTATGGCTGACCAAGTTTGTAGATGACCGAAAGCTGGACGCGATCATCAATTCCTCAAGTGATGTGGACATCCTCCAAGAGGGTCTCACCCAAACAAATGACTGGTTCCAGAAACATGGCCTCAAGCTGAATGCCAAAAAATGCATCATCGTCCCCTTTGGGAAGAATGACGTCCCCACATATTATCAAATGAATAACAATGTCCTAAGCACGCAATCAGTTGTGAGGGACTTGGGCACCCAGGTTGATAGTGATCTGACTTTTGACCACCATGTTTCTTCCATTGTATGGAAAGCTTTCTACATGGTACACCTCATAAGTAGGGGTATCTCATCCAGGGACAAGGAGGTCATAACATCCCTGTATTCTTCCCTTATAAGGTCAGTTATTGAGTACAATGTCCCCTTCAGCATGTACCTCACAAAACACATGCAGTAGCTGGAGAGACCACAGAAGTTCCTCACCAGAAGACTCCAGAGCCTCAAACATGTACCCTACACAGATAGGCTAAATGTCCTGTCCCTCTACTCAGTTTCATACAGACTCCTCAGAGGAGACCTCTGTCTGGCATACAAAGCAATCTCAGACCCTGCCATGATGGGACTGTTGCATATCCACAAGTCAAGCTACACTCGAGTAACCCACACACGTGACCTCAACCTGTTTTGTGACATCAATAGGAGTTGTTGGTGGGACAGATTTGTATTCCAGAGACTCCCCCCCCCATCTGTGGAATAGACTCCCTCTCCATATCAAGCAGAGTACTTCATTATCCCTTTTCAATTGCAACCTGGATAACTGGATGGGAAACATAAAATACAACCCTGAGATTCCACCTGTATCCCTGATGGACAGGGGCTTTGGGTGATGACTTGTCTAAACATGGGCTAAACTCTTGGTTAGGCCTATAAGGGCCTCAGGTCCAATAACCCAGTAACTTCCCATGATCCTATGATGTACCTATTACACCTTTCACCTTACATATACTAAGTGCATTGCGACACTTCTCTCTCTGCTGCAGACTGAAGTACTGTCAGATGCCATCCATGACCGTGACCTGACCTCTTCATATAGAAAAGCTATGGCTGAGTGGATAAAGTTCCTTGCTGAGTAGAAATGTACAGAACCTTTTTTTTTTCATTCCCGGTCATGATTGTGTCCTTTGTAGTGCAAGACATAAACTTCAAATTTGATTTCACCTTTAATTGTTTGTTAGGGTATTGGTTTAGTTTGCTGTTTGTCTATTCATAAGGTCACTACATTTGATATATTGCATATGCTGACATTCTCGTTTTCACAGTGTGCAATGGCCTAGTTTTTGCATGTTGTTCTGCCATACATGCATTTGGATAAAGAATTATTTAAGCAGTCAGTCAATTTGTTGTATAGTTTACTGTTCTCTGTAAATTCCAGGGTATTTTGTCTCATTTCAAGACATTTAATCCTGCATTGAATGTTAAATTCAAGCAAATTTCCTACAATTTTAGACAAAAGGGCTTATCTTTTGCTTTGCATCTAAATAAAATACTTGTTTTTAGTCTGGTTGCAGTAGTTTTAAGATATAGTTCCTAAAAATGTTTCAAGAGAATGGCTAGCACTTTTTAAATTAAAGCAAACTTTCCTATATATTCAGAAAATAAATCTTAATTTGTTTCCTTTGTACTAAACAAATTTACTTGTTTTAAGTCTGAATGCACTAGTTTTAAGATACCCATGGGGTGTTTGGGGGCTAGAAATATTTACTTGTCTTGGCATGTGAAATTTTTCCGTTCTGTTGGCAGATAATTTTGCTTATTTTAAGTAATATTTATATAATTTTCTATTTTTTTAACTTGTTTTTGAGAGCTGTGTTTTTGCAGTGTAGCTACCACTGATCATAACTTAAAATTTGACATATACAAAATATGTAGTATTTGCAGCCCAAACTCTCCTACTGCACATCTCATCACTCGTAAGTTAAAAAAACAACAAATTACTTATAACTGTGCGTTCTTTGTTGACTGGGTTACTATCATGAGGCTACTAATGTAAACACTTTTTTCAACTTCAAGCTTATTTATTCTTCTTTTTTTCACCTCATTTAAAATAAAATGTGGAGATTCTGTCACCAACACGGGCCTCTTAAGAAAAAGAAACTGAGTATCCTGTAAAACAAATGGAAATAAACAAGGCAGTTACAATTAAGAGAAACTGTTCACAAAACAGTATAAATTTCTGAATATAATACATCCGTAAAGATGCAACTGGACTTGAAATTATTCGGAGAAAAGCTGCAAATGTATGTGTCAAAACCCATGTTAAAAGCAAAAAATGTCTTATCAAAGGTTGTTATGCTATTGCCTTTTCATTTAAACCTAAAATATGCTAATCACAAAGCAATGTATGCATGATGTCACCAGCAAATCTGCATGCCATGTCAATCATGCCCAATTACCATATTGCATCACAGGCTTCTGGCTTGTCAATCACGCAGGCCATCCCCATTCCTGCACGAAACAGCCAGGTGGTTAATACACTTCAACAAAGAGTCAGACGGTGTATGCTTTCTATGATTTAAAAATGCAAATAGCTGTGCATTTAATTCAGTGGGTAGCATTTATATCTGTTTTCTTTAATAATTTGGGATTGTTTACTGTTGCCATAGCCACTGCTTCCTTAACAATCTGAACCATGGAATGCAACTGTCTGTACATTCTAGCAACTGGTTTAAAAATTATAGAGACTTACGATTGGGTATCTGATCATAACTAGATTGTAGTGCATGGAGAGCAGTGAATACACTATGATATTCAGAAAAAGACAAATCAGTTAAGCACTACTATAGCATGAGACCCAACCTTAACAAATGTTAAGCAGCCCCTGCTTCAGTTGTTAAGGTTGGATCTCATGCTAGGCAGTTAAATCTGCAAACCAGCAAAAGACAGCATCAGAATAAAAACAGATTTGTTTCTTCTTGCTGTAGATACTGATAATGTGTCCCTGACTTCATGTTATAAACTTAGAAAGTAGCTAGAATAACAGGATTGTGTTCGCCTGCATTTTTTTGAAGGATATGAAGTCTAAAACTCAAATGTCGGTACTTTTCCATTAAATCCCTACCACTTCACGCTGCTGTGTTTTGCCGGTATTTCCTCTTTGTTCACCACAATGTAATGTTTAACAGTTTCTTTTTCACACAATCTTGTGTTTTAACCCACTTGGGCAAAAATCATAATAAAAGATGCTGCCTTTCTATAACAGCAATCACTGAACCTAAAGTTAGCAATGGCAAATTCCCTCGCCTGAACATTTCTTCTAAAGAAACATTGCCATACTTCTCAGAAATGCAGCAATACACTCACTGTTATCTATGCTGGCATTTTCTAATAGCAATAATTATATGGAAATTAACAGTAAATAATTTGGATGCAAGAATAAGGATGTTAGTAACACATGCAGCTGAAGAACCGGCAAAACACAGCAGCGCAAAGTGGTACGGGTTTAACGGAAAGTACCGTTAAACCCCTAACACTTTTCGCTGCTGTGTTCTGCCAGTATTTCCTCTATTGTTCACCACAATGTACTGTTTAACAATTTCTTTTTCACACAATCTTGTGTTTTAACTCACCTGGGCAAAAATCATAATAAAAGATGCTGCCTTTCTATAACAGTAATCACTGAACCTAAAGTTAGCACGCTCCTTTGAAAGACAGTTGTAATATTCTGTGGTAAAATGGCAACAGTAGACTGCTGAGAAATCCCAGTTCATTTTAATTCATTTCTCATTATTATTTATATTTTTCACTGCACACGACTGACATATATTTAAAATTTCACTCTGTGTATTGCATGTATTTGCAGGATAGCCAAACATATGGTTGTCTGGATGATCTGAATGTTTGATCCTTAAAACACAATGTTATCGCCTTTGAAGCTGCAGCAGTACATTTCAGGCAATAAATGAAGCAATTATTGTAACCGCTCTGTGCTGACTGCACTTGTCATTCAAGGAAAATTCTCTCCCACTATAATTACAAATCATTTCATGACTACACAAATCTGCAATGTGGGAGGGGCTGTTAAAAGTCTAGCAATGGCAACTTCCCTCGCCTGAACATTTCTTCTAAAGAAATATTGCCATACTTCTCAGAAATGCAGCAATATACTCACTGTTATCTTTGATGGCATTTTCCGATAGGAGTAATTATATGAAAATTAACACTAAATAATTTGGATGCAAGAATAATGATGTTAGACACACATGCAGCTGAAGAACCAACAAAACACAGCAGTGCAAAGTGGTAGGGGTTTAACCGAAAAGTACCCAAATGTCTGTCATAATTTAGTGACGTCAATCCTCAGTGGTTTGTCTGAAAAACAAATGTGCTATGAGAGGGCAAGACTGCAATCCAAATTGTAGCTTGCTACAGATCCCCCACCATGCCCCAGGATTCCCACTCCTCATTTCTTAATACACTGGAAAATATTAGAGTACAACCTAACACCCTAATAATGGGCGATTTCAACTACCCTACCATTAACTGGGAAAACTACTCATGTACCAACTCTTGTGCTCAACGTTTTCTGGAATTCATAAATTCCAATGCCATGGATCAACTTATCCACACCCCCACCAGGGGCAGCAATATCCTAGACCTGGTTATTACCAACATGGGCAACCGGTGCTCCACACCAGAGGTCAATTCCTCGTTGGTCAGATCCGACCACATGCTAATCACCCTAGACATCCACATCCCTCCCCCACCCCCCATTAGGAAAACCACAGTAAAAAAATTTTCCAAAGCCAACTTCACGCTTCTTAAGACAGAAGTGGCAAACTTCACGACACCCATGCTGACGGACAATAGAGGTATGACTGCTGAATTCTACACAAATGCACTTTATAAGCACTTACACGAGTGCATGGATTGTGCAATCCCTAACAGAACCAAGATGCTATCCTCCAAAAAAAGGAAGCCAATCTGGTGGTCCCCTGCCATAAACAAACTCTACAACAGAAGAAAGAAAGTGTTGCAAAAAAAGAGTAAAATCCCATGATTGGAGAAACTCCCTGGTTAGCTTCAGTACAAAGCTGAGATCCCTCATAAAATCCTCCAAAGCTAGTTATGAAAACAAAATCACCATTGACTCTAAAGACAACCACAAAGCATTCTATAGCTATGTCAAGAATCTCAATGGCAACACCCAGATCTGCTCTGAGTTACAACACAATGGCACTAAATATACAGAACCAACTGATATTGCCAACATCCTGGAAGATAGGTTCAGTGCTAACTTTACCCCTCTGTCATCCCCTAAAGGGCCCATCTCTATACCAGAAGAATGCAAAGTTCCTGTAATCACAGCTGCACAGGTAAAAAACACACTATCCAAAGCCAAGAACACAGCATCCATGGGACCTGAAGACATGCCACGCTGTGTTCTACATGAACTACAGAATGAACTGGCACCCCAGCTAAGTACCATGTTCAATCATAGCCTCACCTCAGGCTATGTGCCCACTGAATGGTGCACAGCAACAGTTAGCCCACTCCACAAAGGGGGAGCCACCACAGACCCCGGAAACTACCACCCCATTAGCCTAATGAGCCTGGTCTGCAAGGCTATGGAGCGTATCATCATGGAACTTATAAACAATGACATTGGTAATCTCCAAACTCAGGATCCCACCCAGTTCGGGTTTGTAAAAGGCAGATCATGTCTCCTAAACCTGATAGACTTCTTTGAAGCAGTCACCAAAGCCGTAGATGAGGGTAAGGTGGTTCACACAGCCTATCTAGATCTCGCCAAGGCTTTCGACACCATCCCCCACTCTGGAATTATAGATAAACTCACTAAACTAGGTATAAATCCCTATGTCACAAGATGGGTTGCCAACTGGCTCACTGACAGAACCCACACTGTGAAAGTAGCAGACTCCAAACCCAACTTCAGACCAGTGACAAGTGGAGTACAACAGGGTTCAGTCCTGGGTCCTCTCCTGTTTGGTATCTACTTCTCTGAAGTACAGGTAAACACAGAAGGTCTTTGGCTAACGAAGTTCGCAGATGACTGCAAACTAGGAGTCATTATCAAAACTCCAAAAGATGTGGACATCCTACAAAAGGGCCTTGCTGAGACAGATGCCTGGTGTCAAAGCCATGGCCTCAAGCTCAATGCCAAAAAGTGCATTGTCATCCCTTTTGGTAAAAACTCAGTACCCATGAACCACCACATAGGTGGTAGTCTACTTAACACCGAAAGTGTGATAAGAGACCTTGGGACACAGGTGTTCAGCAGTCTCTCCTTTGATAATCACATCGCCACAGTAGTCAGGAAATCCTTCTATGTGGCACACCTCATCACAAAAGGTTTCTCATCCAGGAAAAAAGAGGTCATTGTTCCCCTCTACTCGTCACTCATTAGACCCATTATAGAGTACAATGCCCCTTTTGGTATGTACCTCACAAGACATCTACAACAACTGGAAAGGCCACAGAAATGCCTCACAAAGAGGATTACCGGCCTCAAAGAGATGCCCTATGCAGACCGTCTCAAAAAACTGCAGCTTTACTCCATTGCATATCGCTTACTCAGAGGCGATCTCTGCCTAACACACAAAGCTATGTCAAACCCAGAGATTTTAGACATGCTCCACTTAAAGAAATCCCAATCCCTACGAGCTACATGCTCTAGGGACCTAAACCTCGTCACCACAATAAACAGAACATGCTGGAGGGATAGATTCCTATCCCAGAGACTTCCCATACTCTGGAACAAACTACCTCTCTATATCAAACAAAGCTCCTCATTAGCACTCTTCAAGAAAAATCTTGATGATTGGATGGGAGATAGGAAATTCACCCCGGGGATCACTTCTGTGGCTCTGCTCGACAGTGGCTCAGGAAAATAATTTTCTTGGGTGGCGAAAGCCAGGGTACATTTGGCTAGGCTTATATAGGCCCTAGGGCCAATAGCCTAGTACCTACCTATGAACCTATGAAGAAGCAGACCAAACATATGACACAAGAATCTGGACATTCTGAGAATCTTGACATTTGAGACCTGGAAAGGTGAGCATAAACATAAGAGACTGAGTTAGACTGTCTTTGTGACAGTGCTCGCTAAGTACTTTATGGCTTTGAAAGCTGGCAAAATGCTTAGCATTCTTTTTGGCATTGTTTTACAACAGTATCCCCCGATGTGCAGTAGCAAGGGCTGGACAAACCCCGCCCAAAACCCAGCACACACTAAATTTATTTTTTGTTTTGCTGTATCATTGAATAAATATGTTTGTCTGCATGAATATTCATGATTGAAGTCATAGTATAAGCCAATCAACTTGTACTATTTCATTAAGGAGACTCAATTACCCGTGTCTTCCACAACAGAAATGCTCCTGCTACTCTGCTTTTTATCTCATTGCTAAGAAAATGAGATGGAAAAGTTAATTGATAAAAACTATGTACAATTTATTTTGGTGACACTTAAGCAAAGGATTCAGCAAGTAAAAGGCCATTATCATTTGAATTACATCAGTGCTAAGTAACAACAATGTAATTGTCTTTCAGCTACCATAGACTGCAAATTAAGTAAGTTATCCTTTCAGTTAAGGGATTTCAGTTAATATATTTCATAAACAATATACAGTTGTAAATAGAATATCACATACACAGAATTAACTGTCAAATTCACCCATCCCTGTAAAGTGTAAAACATGTACTTCGAGCAGATCTAAAAAAAATGAAAAAACTAAAACAACTGTTATCCAGGAACGTTTTGCCATTCGTATCATGACTTTCATTAGCAAGCACAGTCTCTGTAAGAAAGTTTTCCCCTTTATCGTGAGAATAATGCAGATGATAAAGCTACAAGTTCTAATGTTAGCTACATTAATCATAAATCTGGGTTCCATTTAAAAAATTGAAACTGCAAATATTACTTTTTTCCCTGCACCCCCACACCCCACTAGTTAAATATACCAACTCCGAGATCTCACTACTTTGAGGAAGAGGATAAACTAGCAGTACACAATGAATGCTAATTAAATATGTCAACTCAGAGACTGCACTACATTGAGAAAAAGGGTAACTAGCAGTGCACAATGAATGCTAATTACATATACCAATTCTGAGATCACACTACATTGAGGAAGAGGGGAAATTAGGACTACGCAATGAATATTCATGATGTCACAGGCAAATCTGCATGGCATGTCAATCATGCATCATTTGCATGGCACTTCACAGCCATTAGGCATGTCAATCTAGTCTGGCCACACCCTTTTCTATGCAAAATAACCAGAGGGGTAGTAATATCATAAAACAAACAACGCCTTTTTTTTTTTATAGAACTAGTAGAACATGGAGCAGATAAAGTTCCATGCAATGCAAATAATTATGATCGAGTCACCGATCAAAACCTTTAATTATGTGTTCTTGATATGGATGCCGAGATTCACTTTGAGAGTGAACACACAGTAAGCAGGTTATGATCAGCAACCTCATGATAAGCCTCTATATTATGTGTTCGAGACACGAAAGCCAAAAATTTCACTTGAAAGATGAATGTTGGTATCCATATCAACAACACATACTAAAGGGTTATTATCGGAGACCTCACCATAAGTTTTTGAAGTGTATAGAGCTTTCTCTGCTCTATGTACTACTAATTACAGAAGAAAAGAAGTGCTAAGTGTTTTGATGGCTTTCAAAGCTGTAAGTGAACCCAATCAGAAAGACAGAGTAGCATGCCTTAGTGAGCTTAGCCAGAAAGACAGACTAACATGTTGATTACTTTCAAAATTCAACAGGCAGAAAGAAATCTGTTTTTAATTCTTCTGCTGTTGTTTATTGTCCCGTACAAGCAGGTTTAACTGCCTAGTACAATACCCAATCTTAACTGAAGCAGTGTTGTTTAACAATTGCTAAGATTGGGTCTCATGCTACAGAAGTGCTTAACTTTTTTGTCTTTTTGATGATACTAGACATAATCACCACACGCCATGCATTGCATTCTATTTGTGTTTAAACTCTATATAAACACCTCAGAGTGCATTCCAGAGCTGTTGCTGCTCCTTTCTCATTTCTTAACTTAGAATGTTATGTGGACTTGAAATGCTATGTCACTTCAGTGGAGTGTTCTGAACCAGAAGTGCTATTTCCTTTCTTTCTGTTGGCCTAGGACTGGGGCATGTGAAATTCTAATGTCTGAAGAACGTTAAACTAAGAATTTCCAGTTCACAGACTTGTTGGACTTGACGGGCTTCACTCATCTATAGTAAGTAACTGGAAATAGCAGCAACAGTTGCATTTAAAGTTTTCTTCTCTGTTTTCAGTTTATCCATATGAAATATTTTCATTTTTTCCCATGTGTGACTGCAATACTGTTTGTATCAGATGTTTAAACAGTAAAAAATAAAGTGTTTCTTTTCATTCAATAAAGCTTATAACTGATGTCTTATTTATTAAGGAATTGCTTCCTCACAGCATTGGCCTAACTTCTGGAATTCACCCTTTTTGAAAAGAGACAGTTTGGACATCAAACATTATCACTTAATGTCAGTTGCCTCATTGAACGATGAATCAGTAACAGTGATCTTACCATCAAATTAGTAATCTGATTGGTGGGAGCTTACCATGAATACTGGAAAGGGGTATTTTCATTGGACTACTATCTGTATCCATCCTGGAAAAACAGTTTGAACACGTGTATGTGAAACAATTGTTTGGTTAATTGTCAGTTATTATTGGTAAGATTGCATTAGAAGGCAGTGGGTTAGACTTTGATGTGTGGAATCCTGGATCATTGGAAGTCACTGATTGTAACCCTGTTTTGTAGGTGACAGTGAAAAGCTTATTTGGGTGTGGCAGGTGCGGGACATAACCAAAGCAGCACTGTGAGTAGTGTACATTTGCTATATTATATTAAGGCCAGTCACACTTTTATACACATCTTTGATGACAGTGGTGAAGATTTGATCACCACAATCACTACAACTAGTGATTCACTATACTAGGTCAGCACAGCACAAGAAAGCTATGGAATTCACTACCAAATGATATCAAAACTCTTGTCAGACATTACAACTTTCATTTATAAGTTTAAGAATAATAAATAGATCATGTAGATATAGAACTAAGAGATAGGCATACTACCTATCCCACCAACATATGTAATCCTACGTCTCAGTAACCCCACACTTGCATCCACACACATACCCCTTGTTTAATTTCATTTTTCTTTCTGTCTTTCTATAGTGTGGAAGCCACCATTTTTTTGTTTTTAGTATTCCCAAACTTGCATACCTACATATATCTCCTGTTAGCTTTTATTTTCCTGTTTAAAGGCTAGAAAACTGAAATGCATGACTGTGATATATAGTGCACTGCTCCTCTTGCTTGCCAAACATTACTTAATGTATCTGAGTATAGTCAAATAGTACTGTACCTATCTAGTTCAACCATCAAGCAATCCTCATTAACTTTTCTCTCACTCTCTGCCAGTGAACCAAGTGCATAGTGAATCTGACTGCTGCTGCTGCAAAAGTTATCATATCCCACTACCTAAAAAACCTACACAGCTGAATTTCAACTGCAGTTGCAAAGGCCCACAAGGAACAATACATTAAGTTAAATCTATGTAAGGCAATTTCCAGGACTTAGACTAATAACTTAATTTGTGAAGTCATGCATTAGTGTGTTCTGTTTTATAGTGCTGAATCTGCTGGATGGATATCCTCACCCCCACTTACTAACCCACACTCACAGCCCTTTTACTGCTGAAGGTGAAGCTAAATTAACACTTTAGCATATTTTACTCTTATCAGTGTAATATATCCCTGAAAAGACAATGAAAAGCCTATAACCATAAAATTAAATGCTGCGACTCAAGTCAAATATTTAGAGTTCAGAGACCTTGTCTTTGTATCCATGAACATTCTACATCACTGATTGTTTTTGTTGGTAAACCATATGAGGGTGTTCTTCCCACAGTGTTCACTCCACTCACTCCACTCCCTTGCTCTGCCCCCTATCCCACACACCCCATAGCACCTCTACTCATATCCCAAGCAAGCCACTCCACCTCATTCCTATGATCTAATTATATATAAATCTACATTGTCCACACACACATTTCATTCAAACCTTGAAAACTTTTACATAACCAAACTTATATGCTTTCCCTTACATCCATCACCTTGAATTCTCCTCCCCCCTACTATAATTCTTTGCACCTTACTCTACTCCACCATCAATACAATCACCACCTCAAACAATCTTACCTTAACTCCAGGCTTACCACCTTCTCTTCTATTATACAAACATCAAACTAACATTGTATCTTAATTTTACTAGTGACCAATTACTTCTCTCCCCACCCTTCCTTACCACAGTCCACAAGGCAAAACACCTAACCACATTGTCATATCCCACCCTGAAGTTAAAACATTTCCAACCTTACCTTAACCTGCTCACATATCACTAGATAACATGCATATCTATTTTCACCTATTAAATTCTAACACACAAATACCACTTTTACTATTTTTAAACCCACCATCACAGCTGACATGCTACTCCTAACCTGTCTAACCCCTTACTCTTAATTCTCAACCTCGCTACAACCATATCCTGTCATACCCCCACACACCAATACACATCAACAATCTCCTCCAACCATCTTCCCAATAAACAACAAAGCTTTCTCATATCTCTTCCAGCTTTTCCCCTATACATTCCCATATTATTCAAACCACAAATTGTCCTCCTCACCATCTATGAAACCACACTTAACACCAGTACCCTCAACTATGATGTAATAAAATAACCCCACTGCATGCCCGGATTTATCAAAATAAACCTGACATAATAGCCCTTACCGAAACATGGCTACACCTCAATATTAAAGACTCAGAAATATTACCTCCAAACTCTGCAATAACCAGAAGAGATAGATCTAAAAAAAGGGGGGAGGAATAGCCCTTCTATATCCCTCTACACTCTACATCACACCCTACACCAGTAATATACCTATAATTTCTAATGCTGAGGTACTAATCTCTTTTTTGAACCTCAACACATCAAAAATAATTTGCATAATAGTAATACATATCCCACCAGGTCACAATATACCAGTGCTGGAAAATATTTTAACCTGGACATCCCAAACAATAAACCTCAAAACAATAATCTTAGGAGACGTAAATATTGATTGGCAACCCATAGCTTCCAACTCCCCCACAAATAGTATAAATCCGTATGTTTTTTCTCAGCTTATCAATACTCCAACAAGATACAGCAAAGATCTTACCTGCCAATCCACCCTTGACTGGATCCTAGTATCCCACCCAGCCAATTACTCATCTTTTGGTACATTGCTTAGCTCCCTGAGCGATCATCTACCAGCTTTTTCCATTAGAACAAACTCCCAACAACAGACTACACACTGTAAAACCAGTTAGGAACTCAACTAATTTTTGTCAGCATAAATTCAACTATCTGCTAAGTGAAATAGACTGGACACCCCTTAAATAACTACCCCTTAATGATGCTGTACTATACTTTAATAACACCTTCCTTCATGTACTTAATACACCAGCTCCCATTTGTATGAAAAGAATCAAAAAGAACTCAGCACCATGGCTCTCTGAGGAATGTAAACACCTGATGAAGCAAAGGGACCTAGCCTGGATAACCTGGAAACTAAACAAAAATGAACAAAATCATGTCAATTTCAAAACACTACATAACAAAGTGACAAAACTAATCAACAGAGATAAGAAGTCATACTATTCTAAGCTTCAGTTCCAGCATAAATTCAACCCCAATACATTTTGGCAGTCCATATTTTTTCTACTTAACTCTGGAACAAACAGAGAGCACAGTCTTTCACCTGATACCCCTCCATCACAAACAGCCGACACCTTTAACAAGCACTTCATAAAATCAGTATCAGACCTGCAAACGAGCACTCTTTATGCTGGACCCCCACCCACTCTTCATCCTTGTCAGACATCAACCTTAGGCCATCAGCTACTTCTAACCATGTTATTAATAACCCTGCTACACAACAAAGTGTCTTACAAACCCCATTCTCATTTCAGCCCATACCCACTAACACCATCAAGAAACTACTACAAAAACTAAAACCCTGCTCCACCTCAGCTGATAATCTTCCACCACACTACCTCAAACTGGCTGCCAACTCAATCACCTACCCAATCAGTATTCTTATGAATAGGTTGTTATCCGAATCAAAGTACCTACCATATGGAAACAATCTCACATCACCCCATCCACAAAGGAGGCAACGCTTTTGAACTGTCCACTTTCCATCCTATATCCATCTTGTCAATCATATCCAAAATTCTCGAGAGAGGTATCCATCAGCAGGTAATGCAATATCTATTGCAAAACAATCTTCTAACCAAAACACAACTGGCTTCCGACCCAGCCACAGCACAGCTACAGCCCTATTATCCTTTACAGACACCGAGAACAAGGCCAGAGTTGCAGGATGCTATACTGCCTCGGTATTCCTTGATCTCTCCAAGGCCTTTGACACAGTGTCTCACCCCTTACTATTGAACATATTGTCTAGTGTAGGCTTCTCACATAGCACAGAAAAATACCTCAAGGATCGTAAACAAGCAGTGAAATGGTCCAATGAACTCTCACCCTTTCTCCACAACCCTATTGGAATCCCTCAAGGGTCCCTTCTCGGACCCCTACTCTTCAACATTTTCACAAACAACCTTCACATTTTCTCTCACTCCGGAACCCTCGTTCAGTACGCTGATGATTCCACCATAATCTGTACCACTCAATCACTACCAGAACTACTTTCAAAAACTCAACAGTCTTTTACTGCAGTTGAATCCTGGCTAAGAAATGCCCAACTCTTTCTTAATCCAAAGAAAACTAAACTAGTACTATTTCACCTCAAAAACACCTCCCCTGTCACTGATCATTTCAACATCCTTGAATCTGACAACACTGTCATAGAAATAGTGCAGGAAACCAAACTTCTAGGAGTTATCATTGAAAATAAACTTTCATTTGACCCCCATATATAGCAAAATATAAAGAAAACTCATCAAAAATTGGGACTGTTATATAGAAACAAACATTTCTTTACTGCAGCAACCAAAACTACTCTTGCAAAAACATTTTTACTTCACTCCCTTCTTTACTGTGCCCCTATCCTAACTAACTTATAAACTTCTACCTTGAGCAAGATGGAACAGTGCTATAACAAAGTTTGCCACAAACTCTAGATATCACACACACCACTGTAAACCACTACTAAAACTAAACTGGCTGGAACTCCCTAACCAACTTATCTTTATTCATCTATCTGCCTTGCACAACCTTATTTTCAAGCCTACTGCCTGCCCTGCACTAGCCAATCTAGTCACACCTTACACACCAAATCGATCCCTACGATCAGAAGACAAAAATCTCGTAGCTATCTCAAAACACGCAAGAAAACCAGCTCACTCTCTGTATTCTTACCCTGTCTCTATACTATGGAATTCACTCACTCTAGCTATCAGGTCTATGCTTGTTCTCACTGATTTCAAAGCCTCTTTAAAAAAAGCATCTCAAAAATACATGGCTCTGCTCCTGCATAAAGCCTGCCTAATGCTCACCTCTTTCCTCTTCTTCCACACTAGCCTCATCCTCCTCTTCTGTCACATTTGACACCCTCACAGTCTAAAGGGCCTAAAGCTCTCCTAACTCCATCTCTGTTTCTATACCATATCCTTAAGTTACTGCTCAAACTGTGATGTCTCTATTCATAGCTCTCTCATTATCTTTCTGCATCACTAACTTTTTTTCCTAACTGAAACCAACATTCTATTTTTTCATGTACTAGAACAGTTAATGTCATGCAGTGCACTACCTACATACTACGCTTGGACACTATCTACTCATAGGCTATGTATATGGTGAGAGTGACTATTACTATCTATGTTTTAACTCTACAAGATTGTCTAGATATGTAAGCTTGTAACATAGTTTCTTTCAACTCATTTTTGCATAGTATTTCAAATGTCATTTGTATTGTATTGTATTAAACTGTATTTGTTCTGTATGTGGAGTTTTTCTCCCCGAGCCTCTGCTGAAAACGTGTCCTGTAGAGCCCAGTCAGAACACCCCGGTAAACAAATGTCAATAAATAAATAATAATGTACCTACACATACAAAAAATACATTAATACAGACACTTGTTACATATCTAACTCCTATGTCCTTTTCCATTTTCTTAAACATATTTCCTTTCCTAGAAGAAACTAAACAAACAAGACACTATTAGTTTTCTCAGAGAACTGTACTCATCTATGTTCATAGATTAGTACTAGGCTAAATGCCCTTGTGAGCCATTTTAAGCCTAGACAATTATCTCTTGTGAGACTCAAACCCTATACCTTGTGTTTGTAAGGCAAACACCTTAACCATTAGGCCACCCTCTTACCCATTCTCTGTCTTCTGACCTAGTATATATCTAGTACTTTCTCACAAAATCAGCCTACTCTTTACTTACCCTTTGAACCTCATCATGTCTGAACCTAAACCTAACCTTAGCAGTATCAGTGGTGCTACAGGTAGCACACTTTCCTTTGGTGCAGAAGGCTGTGGGTTCTTTCTCCACACCAGGTAGATTGATAGATGGCACTGCAGTGCCGCATAATGGGGGTAATGCACTCCTGAGTGTGTCAGCCTTCAGATGAGTTATTAAAACTGTGGTTCCATCTACTTGAGTTGGTGGTAGGTTAGGCATTTGTAAAAGATCCCACAGCACCTATCAAAAGGAGTTGGGGAATTTTCTTGCTGCCCTGACCAAATTTCCACCAGTAGTATAAATACCACATTGGGTCTCCCTTGAAAACAGGCCTACATGTAGCCTAGTGGGATTAACCAGGTCAACAAAAGATAAACATAATAATCATTAACTTTGTGACACAAACACTGATTTTTTTTCAACCATTCATTGTTGCTGCATAACAAAAAAAATGAAAAATAGTGTAAAGTAAGATGCGTTTCACTGTGTAAATACTAAGATATATGTGTCTACTTATAACGTTCCCCTTTTTTATTAATGTTATTGGAGCTTTTCTCCTGGGATGTTACTGAAAATGAGCCTCTTTGATGCTCAAATGGCCTGTCCCAGTCAAAAAGGCAAACAGGTAATAAGTAAAAATATAGTAACATACTCGATAGTAGTGAGATTAAATCTCATCCATCTATTACTTACATTGGTAACAGTCATGTAAGATATAAGGTGTGTACTCCTGCTTCTGACACCTATGTCATTGTCTGCTGTTATGCATCCTTATGGAACTCAATTTGGACCTTTATGTCACGACCAAAAAATAAAATATGGCTGAATGGTGCCATTAGCAGAACACAACTTGGCAACATAATGCTAATACCAGAGCAATCTAGTGCAGAAGAAATAAGCCAATGAAAGATGAATCCAACACCAATGCATTGTGATAACAGTAACAGAGCAGAAAAAAGTCCTGCCTTCAAAGATTTATAAAATATTTCTTCTCGGCAAAATATGAGCCAGAAACCATTTATAGTATAAATCAGTAGTATACAAGCTTGAAACTAGGAAAGGTGACTGTCAGACAGCATGTATTAAAGGCACAGAGAGGCATTTCAAACATTTTTGATATCCCTTGGTTGTCTGAGAACTCAGAGATTTGAAAACTGTTGGCAGTTACATTTCAGGGAAAAATAGTAATAAGTTATAGAAAAGAACTAGTGCAACCAATGACTGCATAGAAGTAAGGGGGGGTGCTTGAAGCTTTGTAGTCAGCATGTATTGTAAAATGGGAGCAGTTTTTGAGATGACAATATCTCATGCCTTGTCAGTGGAAACAAGCAATAAAGTATGGTTTCATGAAAAACTATTCAGAAGATTAAGTAGAGTGAAAGTAAAAAGCTATATTACCATAAGAGCCTTTGTGCGATATTAGTTCAAGGGGTAACATCTCCACATGCATGTATATATACATATACATACATATATATTTATATATATATATATATATATATATATATATATATATATAGATTGGTAGTGGGATGTTTAGAGGACTGTATGTTGGAAGGTAGAGGGGAGAAAGGACTGGAGAAGAAGCACAGCAGTCATGATGGAGATATATAAGTACCCACTCCCCTTACACACATACATATACACACACACACACACACACTCTGAACTAAGTACAAAATGTTGTCTCTTTTTGAGAATAAAGACATTTGGTTTTAAAATGTGTCCAGGAATATATATCATAAATTGTTTTCAGGTATTTTTGAAAGCTAAAAGCTAGGACATTTTCCACTCCTTGTATGAAATGTTATTTCTTGTTGTCTAGTTTAACAATTTTTATTAAGTTTTAACAATACAAAACTCACACTCAGAAATACATTAAAGAAATTCTGTGTGGAGAAAAAATAAATAAAAAAGAAAATAATTATTTCCAGTCTAATACCATTTCTGCTTATAACTCTCAGCTTTCCTTAATTTTGCAGAATTTCCCTGAGTTTGCCTCATATTTGTGTTCCATCCCACATGCTTTATTTTACTTTCTGGTAAATCAATGAGGATTACAGTCAGGCAATGATGCCAGATATTAAAGTTCCATAATTCTTATTCTTCAGAAAATGCATGCTTACACAAAACAAGATGTTTTATTAACTTTGTTTTAATTAATTAGTGTAATGTTTACAAATTGTCACTGATTTTGGGCCTTTGTCTCTCTATTATTTCTGCCCGGGAAAAAAAAAACATCATTCAGCAATCAAGAATGTAAAAATCTTTTCAATTTATTAAACACTTTCATCTGTACCACTTATATAGACTTCTTCAGAATGAAATCACCCCATTAAAACACACAATAAATAGCTTTAAAAAGGTGATCAAAGTCATGTGAATAATAATCAAACACCATCTCTAACTGATATGTTTCACTTGATTGGTTTTGGTATACTAGCACAACATAAAACGTACAGCATAGAAAAAAATCACATAAAATTCAAAACAGATTACATGAAAATATATACATTCACAGTCTTGCTGTCCTTAGCCTCAATAAGCTACCAATTTAAACACCATTGTTGATACCAAGTGCTGTGGCAGCATTAAGAAGAATTTATCAGTACATCTGTCAGATTTCCAAGTAAGATCTCCAGTCCGACTATCTATGAAATGGGGATAAGTTTTATAAAATAAAACATATAAACTTGATAAATGTTCTACGAATAGTGGAATAGTTGTCACCTGTCATGATACTATTAGGTGAATTCATGTATTTGCTGCTTTAATATGTATTCAGACTTCCCAACATAAAACACTTGTCAGGAGTCAGATGTTGCTGCATATATCACCCTCTTTGCTCCACAGTTAAACTTTCCTTTACAATGGATAACCCTCTGGACATTAGGAACCCTCATTTTCCTGACACCGATTCCATGTTCCACACTTCAATATTCTACCAGTAATGTCATGATCAAATAAAGTGCTTTCGACTATCTTCTTGATTTTTCTACAGCTAAAAAGGCAGCACTGATCTAAGATCCCAGCTTGTGTTAGTACAAATAACTACATTCCAGTTCCTCACCATATTTTTCTTGATACCTGACGAGTATGTACTATAGGGTAAGATCATAGATTTTCTAAAGAACATGTTCCCTTCAGCTAGAATGTTACTGAGAATGCACTCACTGAGCAATACTCCTCCCATATTGGCTTAAATCTTCTTTTCTCACTCCTATAATCTCCATGTTTACTGCATTAAGCAAAGTTGTAGGATATCTCTAATCCAAAAACATTTGAATTAAAATATCTTGCTCATCATGGAATCTTCGTTCAGGAAAAGTCATACTTGAAATTCTCAATATCTGCCCTTTAAACAACCCAACTTTTTGTTTTAAAGGGTAGTAGCTAACAAAGTCAAAGCAAGAGTTGGAAAAAGTGGGCTTTTAAAAAATAGTGAACTCATATCATCAGTAATGTTATACAGAGTATCATCCAAATAGTTAGTGAAATCTGATGTAAAATTCTGTATTAAAATTAAGATATGTCAAAAAACCTAAATAGGCTTTCAATATTCCCTTTCTATAATAATAAATAATGTCACCCCAAAAAATGTAAATACGTTTTGGATAAATATGGAAAATGCAGAATTAAAATCGTACTTAGTCTTCCAAATAAACATGACCACATCTATATAAATTGGGTGCAAACAACAACAATTGCTGCACCTTTTTTCTGCTTAAAAATTCTCTGTCAAGAGTATAAAAAATTATTTTCCAAACCAAGGTCAGTAATCAGTCTAACCTCATGTCTAATGATGGTTGGGTCCATAGTTAATGCTTCATTAAACCATTAAACCACTCCATACCAACAAGGTGGGAAATAGATGTAAAACAGATCTATGACATCAGTTGTGAAAAAATCACTTCTTGGTGAAAAGCTATGTGTTTTAAAATACTTAGAAACTGGCATATGTACTTTAAAATATGTCCCTTATCATAAAAAAATATATTTAATCTAAAACTAATGAATGTTGAAAGGTTTCCATTTTCAACTTGCTCAAAGAAACTATAGGTCTTTAGTTATAAAGAAAGGTTTAAAGAAAGGTCTGGCATGTTCTTATGGACTTGGGAATCCCAAAAATCACAAAGAATCACTGGGTTCTTCACCTGAATATAGTTAAACAACTTTGCACCAATATTGCTCTCTAACTGTAGGCTACATAAATAGGCATCAATATGGCTATAAGCAATATTAATTTAATTTGTAGAGACAGTCTCATACCTGTTATGTCTATCAATACATCCATTAGTTTACATGCAAAATCATTATAATCCATTGAAACAATGCCCTGCCCCTAGTGGGCTTCATAACCCTGATAATTCTATCATGATTTAAATAATTTAATAGTGTATGTGCATCCCTCATTAAATTGTAACATTTTTCTCTATATATTCCCCGAGTCCATGATCTAAAGTCTGCTTCATGAAGTGTTTCAGACATAGCTAGTTTGGGATTCAGTGAAGGGTTGAACCCATACCTCTCAACCTCTTAGCACAAGAAATCTGGACAAAACCTGACATAATGGGAGACAAAGGACCAAAAATAGAGATAGATTTTAAAAACTGCTCTTAGAAACTTAGAAAGTTGATAGAATAATAGGATTTGTATTAGCACACATTTTTCTGAAGAATATGAAGTATGAAACTCAAATGTATACCATTATTTAGTGACTTCAATCCTCAAACCATCCCAGTGATTTGCAAGAAAACCACAGCTTTTATGAAAAGCAGACCAAAAATATGAGGCAAAAATCTGGATATTCTGTGAAAATCTGAACAGTTGAGAGGGTAGGTTGAACGTACTTCTATATGTTGGTAAAACAGAGTCACTTACTGGCCCATCAATTTTATTATCCAGCAAAGTCAAGTTAGGATTCTTTTTCATAATGAAGAGTTTCAACTCCTGGATGATGTCAACGATGTTTGTACTGGTCACTGGAACAAACATAAATCTCTTTCTAAATAAATTAAAAAACAGAGGGGCTATGGTGAGACTACTATAATTACAAATATTGAAGCAATCCTTTACAAAAGCCATCATTTCATTGTTTAGTTGTTCAGAATTTGCCTGCAGCCCTCTCAACCTCTTCCTCTCCCTAGTTGTTGAGATTTTTGAGGCCTGTTGTCATTCTCCTGTGTAGTCTGATGGTCCTGATGCTGATTGGCTCTGTTCCCTGCCAGTTTTCTTGATCTCTTAAATGGGGGAATTCTGAAAAAATCATTGAAGCCTCGTATATTTTCCATATTTGGTACATTACCAATGTCTGCATCTTCCACTAAATTACAGGAGTCCATGTTGTTCCACCTGTTGTATTTGGGAGTGGTGTGTGCAGCATCATTAGAATAATCATTATTGTCCCTAATATTTTTCTATTTCCCTGCAAGAATAACATCATACTTATGATCCACACATCTAAAAATGTCTTTGAACTCAGCTTTTTTGAACACAAACAATAGATCTGATTTCATATCAGTCTTCAGTTTTTTGAAGTCAGTAAAACGTGTATCCATAGGTTCATAGGAGGTTACTAGGTTATTGGCCCTAGGGCCTTTATAAACCTAGCCATTTACCATTGTTCCCTTATTGACCACGTTGTATGGTCTATATTTGCAGCATTAGTCTATAATCAGCACCGACTTGCCTTTATCCAAGAGGGACATAGGTGACACCCCTGGGGTAAATTTATGGTCACCTATCCAGTTGTCTAAGTTACACTTAAATAGGGTCATTAGGAACTCTGTTTTACGTGAACCGGGAGTTTGTTCCAGAGGAGTTGCAATCTGTCTCACCAGCATGTCCTGTTAATGTTGCAGGCTAGGCTAAGATCCTTAGAGTGATTGAATCTTGTCCCATTTGACTTGCAGATGTGCTGCATTTCCATTAGGGCAGGGTCTGAGACTGATGTGTAGGTCAAGCACAAGTCACCTGTCAGCAGCCTATAAGATACAGAGTACAGTGACAGTATTCACCTTCCTTAGTTTGATTAAAATGTTCATTAATTCAAATCAAGTCCTGTCAAATAGTTTTATTAGTGCTGTGTGTAGCATAGAATTTTCCAAACCATCACTGGGAAATTTCCAGACATGCAAACCTTTACAAACGGGTCCATTTTTTAACCATTCTATTAAGAAGTATTGTCTAGCTGTAGTGAGTTATATTTAGTGACTTTTATTCTCAAATATTTTGAACCGAACATTCAAATTAAATTCTGTCAGTTTACTATTGGAATTAAATTTAGCATTGCAGGAGTTGGGATGAGGGGATTTGCTAAGCCAGTCTTCTAAAATATATCCCTTTCCCAATCATTCATGACCCCTGGGCAATGGAATACAGGAGTTACTGTCAGTCCAGTTATCAGTTATTGTCTGATCATTGCTTGTGCACATAGGTCCATCAGTCATTTACCCAGACCTTTCAGCTGGTGTATTTAAACTCACCATGGAAGAAACTTGTTGTGACAATTGTAAAATAAGTGCTGTGAAGTTTCCCATTACATCTTTACAACTGCCATCAGGCAGATCATTTTGATATAGGTGGGGTGTTCAAATCCTCCAATACTGGCAACAAAGAAACATCTCAGCAATCCAAGGGTGTGGACATAGTGTGGAAAAATACACCAACCCCACCCCCACTAAACTTATTTATTATTTATTTATTTATTTATTTAGTAACATTTGTTGACTGGGAAAGTCCACTGGGTCAGAGACACATTTTCAGTGGAGGCCCTGGGGAGAAAAGCTCCACAAACAAAATACAAATGAAACAATAATTAAACACAATGAGACAATGTTACTGATATGACAGGAAAAAAACATAGAATATATATACAACATTGAAGATGTGACAGGTGAAACAATAAAATAAGAATTTTACAATTGAATAGTAGTTACATCATTTCAATCTTTGGTGAGATTCCAGTCTCCTATATAGTAAAAATATGCTAATAAATGTGAAGACTAGGTTTTTGATAAGATTTTGTCATTGTAGTATTTGGTGAAGTATATTGTTTAAGGAGGTTTGTTTTTGTTTTTAAGGCAGGTGCAGGATGCATTGTCTAGATAATGTGTTTTTAGGGCTTCCTTAAAAGTTTTTGGGTGATCAATCTAGGTAATTTCAGATGGAAGGTTATTCCATAGCTTAGCTATGGTATGGGAGAACAGGCATTGTCCTGCTCTTTTGTTGGCTTTGGTTACTGTGAGCATCAGTTTACAGGAGGATCTTAGTGTTCTACTGGGGGTGTATGTTTGTAGGATTGAGTTAAGGGCAGGGCAGTCATTTGGTTTTGAAATTAGTTTGTGGGCTAAGTTTAGTTGGGTGTATTGTAGAAGGTGGGAAAACTCTAGCCATCTTAGTTCAGTGATGGCCTGGCAGTGATGAGAGCGGCAAGGTTTTCCGGAGGTGAATTTGGCTATTTTGTTATAACATGATTGTACTTTATTACTAAGGGCTGTGTGCAGGTTAGTGAAAATGGCACTACCATATAAAAGGGTAGTTTTACTTTGGTATATTTATCCAGGCAGAGTTTGTGGCAGTATAGTTTACCCAGTTTGAAATGGGTTTTCTTGACTGTGGTTAAGATGTGTTGCTCGTATTTGAGTTTATCATCTATTGTGATACCTAGCAATTTGGGTGTTTTCACTAGCTCAATTTCTGTGCCGTCCTTAGCCAGGATTTTCAAATTAATGTTGGGTGGTTTTGTTGGGAAAAATAAAAGTTTAGTTTTTTTGGGGTTTAGCATCAATTGTGCATTAATAAGCCATGATTCAACAGAGGTAAAAGCCTGTTGTGTAAGTGTGAGTAGGTCTGAGAAAGATTTAGAGGTGGATATAAGTGTTGAATCATCGGAGTACTGGATGATATTTTGGATTAGTGGGGCTTTATGCAGGTCGTTGATGAAGACATTGAACAGTAGTGGTCCTAAAATGGATCCCTGTGGTATTCCTATATTGTTAGGTTGGTACTGAGATTGTGCATTTAACCATTTTACAGACTGTTCCCTGTTTTGTAGGTAGGAGGTAAACCAGCTGAGGGATTTTGGGGAGCAACCTAGTGTTGATAGTTGGTTTACTAGCTTAGTGTGCGACACTGTATCAAAGGCCTTAGATAGGTCTAATAGGATTACTGAGGTAGGATGGTCTGCATCCAAGGCTTTGTTGATAGATTCTGTGAAAGATAATAGGGCAGTAATGGTGCTATGGCCTGGCCGGAAACCATGTTGGGTAGGGGATAGAAGAGCATTATTTGAGAGGTGTTTAAGTAGTTGTGAGTGAACACATTTTTCCAAGATTTTACATAGAGGAGAGAGTATAGAGATAGGGTGGTAGTTGGAAAGATCATGGGAGTTTCTCCCTTTGTGTAGTGGGGTAATGTGGACCTTTTCCATAGGAGAGGAACATAAGATTCAGTGAGAGAGCAATTTATGAGAATGGTAACTGGAACTGCTCTTGTGCTAGCTGCTATTTGCAGATATTCTGGGGGAAGGTTATCTGCAGACAGAGAGCAAGATTTGAGTTGTTTTAGGAATTTCAGAATCAGAGAGGTGGGTACAGGTTGAATAGTGAAGAAGTTGTCTGGTTGTATAGTGGGGGTGTGTTCTGCTGGGGTTGGGATGTGCATGTTTGAGGTGGATGGGCAGTCTTTGAGTAGCTTTTGGATGGTAGAGATGAAGTGGGTATTAAAGACTTGGGAGATTTCTTGTGGGCTTTTTTCTGGTGCAGGGGATGGGTTTTGGATGGTGCCTGGGCTAAATAGAGAGGAGACAGACTTCCAAAAATGTTTGAGATTGTTATACGAGGTCGACAGTTTATCAGAGAAATAAGCTTTTTTATCTTGTATTACTAGCTTTTTTGATTTGTTTCGAAGTTGTTTGTAGTGGAGTTCATTTTGTTGTGTTCTGTCTCTCAGCCAAGTTTTCCAAGCTTTGTTTCTAAGAGACATAGTTTGTTTGGTTAGTCTTGTTAACCAGGGGGCATGGTTAGTTTTGGTTCATTTGGTACGCATAGGAGCTAGGCTATTTAAAGTATTTAAAAAGAGTTCGTTAAAATAGACAACGGCTTCATCCAAGGGGAGTGTTTTTAGTGTGTTCCAGTTTTGGGAGTTTAAAATATTTATAAAGTTATCCTGGTTAAAGTGGGCAAGGTTCCTGGAGGTTTTGTAGGAGTGCATTTTGATTGCATGAGGGTGAGTTCTATAGGTAAATGCTGGAAGGGGGTCACTTAATGTGTTTGGTAGGGTTCCTGAGTTGGAATAATTTTGGGGATGTGTTACAAGTATCCAGTCTAGGGTTGATTCAGAGTCTGTTGTTAGACCATGAGTGGGGGTAGTGATAAGTTGGGTAAAACTGTGAAGGTTTATGCTGTTTACTGGAGAGGGGGGTTTAAGTTTAGCCAATTAATATTGGTGTCTCCTAGTATTATAGTTTCATGCAGTATATTCTGATTTAGCCAAGATAATACATTTTCAATTATGTGGATATTGTGTCCTGGGGGAATGTAAATAACTGCTATGCATATTTGTTTGTTCCTATTTATGTGAAAGGATGTGAGTAGTAGCTCTATGTTACCAAAAGAGGAGACAGATTGTATATAGGTTGCTATTTGTAGTGAGTTTTGATAGATTAATGCTCCACCACCTCCCTTTTTATGAAGTCTGTCTGAGCGGATTATGTTATATCCTGGAGGGACAACTTCAGTGTCAGCAATGTGTGGTTTCGGCCATGTTTCTGTTACTGCAATAATATTTGGGGTATGGGCAGCTAGCCAGGCATGGAACTCAGTAGTTTTAATGCAAATGCTGCAAATGTTTATATTAATTAGGTGAAGTGTGTGTTGAGATGTTGGATTAGTTAGCCTAGTGGTAGATGAATGGGTGTGGGGAAACATTTGGTCAGCTTGGTTGTCAGTGGATGGATAAATATTGATAGGCCTGGATTTGGGTGTATATCTCCACATTGTATTAATGTGTGGAGTTGATAGAGTATGCTGTGAGATTGTTTTTTATCTGGAGAGGACATATAATGTAGTACTAGACAAAGTTTAAATATGGAGGTAGCTGGTAGTAGTTTTAATCTGTCTGAGGTAATGATATTATTTGCTAGTAGAGAGGGGGAGATGTCTGAGCAACTAATTTGTTAAGTTGTATGGGAAATGTTTGTGTGCTGTTACTGTTTGGTGGGGGGTATATGGTTGCATGTAAGGATGTGGTCTGTATTAGTAGGAATAGTGTGAGGATGTGAAGTATACAGGCAATAATATCAAATAAGTGATGATAAGTGCAGAAGGGAGGGGCCATGATAATTGAGGAGTTATGTGGGTGTGGCTGACAGGGTGGCAGTTGTGGTTTGATTGTGTTGGAAGTGATGATTGGATGAAGGTGAGAGAGGGTGGGGTTCTGGCTAGAGATAAATGTAATGAGGATGGGGTGTGTGGGAATGGGGGTAGGGTAGGGGAGCGAAGTGAGCCCAGAGTGAAGCAGAGGGTGAATGGAGCGGGGCAGAGCCTGGGCTTGAAAACAGTCAAACAGCAGACAAAAAGTAGCAAAGAAACAATCTCCAAAAAGTTAAAGCAGCACTGCAGATAAGAAAAACATGAAAGCCTCACATGCACTTTAAAGTGTATAGTCTATCTGAGCTAAAGTCCTACTTTAGACAAAAATATGTGAGAATGTATTGCTGAAGGAATATGCAGCAATAAGAAGGGAGGGGAGAGATGTTTGCAGTATGGGTCAGGAGGGGAGAGCAGTACAGGTACCGGGCTAAAGCCAGTTGCAGGAGAGGCAGCTAGATAGGAATACTGTATCAGGGGCACAAATGGCAGGGTAGATAGAGATGGACCTAACAGAAGAGCTAGATAAGTAAAAAAAAGCCTAAGGGAAGCACAGTGGTTGGGAAGGAAAAAGATGGACCTAACAAGAGAAAGTGAGGTATATGGAGGCCACTCTGCAGCGAAGTCTCTTAGAGTGAAATAATTATTTAAACATTGAACAGTATATTATTAATAGAGAGCCAGACATACATAGTATTTGGTGCAACTGTGGAGATTCAGCTGTTCTGGTCACCCACAGAAGCTGTAGTGAGCCCGACCGCTTTATTATGTAGTTCAGCTTGTCGAGGGAGAGGTTAGGCAGGGATAACAAATGTCCTTTTGGTTGCAGGGCTTACTAAAAAGAAAAATGGAGCAGTCAGTACAAAGATATCTATATAGGTGGCTTCAGGCAGCTAGAATTGTATAGAAATACTAGCATAATGTCATATATGAAGTTTCAAATAAATAACTTCACTGGTTACATTAGTGTAGCAAAAACCCATAAGGCTATGATTAAATCCTAAACTGGACTGCAATTAAAAAGAAAACAACGAAAACAATTGGATACAGTGATACTGTGTCACAAACACCATAAGCGTTAGCCTTAAATCCTTTTCTACAGACAGAGTTGCGAACAGCTTACAGCAGCATACCTAGTTTTGAGTGGTACATTACAACTGCATAGTCCAAATATTACGTAGGCATCTTTTAGACCTTTGTGTCTGTGTTAGACACCTTTCTGTGACATTTTAGTGGATATAATCCCTCAAAACTCATTAACCATCACATTAAAAGTAGCCGTTAGAGAGAAACAACAGCTAATTACCTTAAGGGCAGTTAGCGTTTGTTGTACGCTGTATGCTGTTGTAGTAACCAGGTCTAATCCCTTCCCACAAAGGAATACCTTTATCCCAACAGGTTAGACATAATTTCCTGCAACAACATACATTGTGGCAGATATTTATTAGGTATTAGGTAATCCACAGTAAAACCCTATCCTATGGGAAGAGTCAGATCGATACAAAGTATTAACTGTGTTCCTTATTTTGTCTGTAATACACAGCAATGCAGCCGTGCGAGGGCAGTTAATTTCAGTTAGTGCATGTAACCAATGTATCTATGACCAGCACTTTAAGCCTGTATCCATTTTATAAATAACCGGTACTTTTAAGGCATCATACTATAACAACAGCTCTAATAATTGCGTTAACATGGCTAGGTATGCTGTATTACAAATATCACAGTATAAATGAAAAACCAGGCTAGATATCTTAAATATCACTTAGTGAGCCAAGCTCTACAGATATTCAAAGCTGTGTATTTACAAACCTTACACCATTGGTATGAATAGCAGTGCGACTGATAACTCAAAAAGCATTCAGCAAACAGCATACACCATAGGCAATACATAGCAGTACGACTGATAAGTCTAATCAAGAGTATTAATCAAACAACAGCAGAAAAGGTGCTATTCTTCATCAAAATGAAGAGATAATCACTTACAGGGAGATATGCTGCAGAGATGGCGTTCCTAAGCACAAGCACGAGGGAGAGGGATTCAAAGATGGCGCTACGGGGGGGGGGGGCAGGGGATTTAGTAATCTTGGCCTGTCGGCAACTGGTTAATGGGGAGAGGTAAGGAAAAGGGAGGGGTAAAAATGCAGGAAAAATGGGTGAGCGGGCTCTGCAGAGCCTGGGCTTGAAAACAGCCAAGCAGCAGACAAAAAGCAGTAAAGAAAACACTCTCCAAAAAGTTAAAGCAGCACTGCAGGTGAGAAAGACATGAAAGCCTCACATGCACTTTAAAGTGTATAGTCAATTTGAGCTAAAGTTCTACTTTAGACAAAAATAAAGAAACATCTCAGCAATCCAATGGTGTGGACATAGTGTGGAAAAATACACAACCCCTCCTACACCGAACTTATTTGTAATTATCATTGCCTTTGTCCAGAAATCTTGTGCAAAAAAGTTGAAATGTATGATTATATTTTATATATATTTATATATTTTTTTCAATGTTTTTTTTCAACCATTTCCGCCTGATGAAGAGTACAGAGCAGATACAGTACATAGTTTTATTTTTAATCATTGCACAGGCTGAATTACGGTCACTGCCCCATTTGGAGTATAGTCTTCTACTTGATTAATTTTGTGGTGTTATGTTTACTGTATGTATATTTAAAAAAAATTGTGTTTGTTTTACAAATAAGTAGCTTTAGTAATGGTATTTCAAAAATGGTTGTTAGGAAACATTTTTTTCGCAGAAATAGCTGTGTTTATATATATATATACACACACACACACACACACACACACACACACACACACACACACACACACACGGGTCTATATCAGTTTGTTGAATGGCTATTCAGCGAATACCCATTCGTCCAACACCTATTTATCGAAGCCGCTTTTCAGCAAACGGCAGATTTTCACTACGGCAAACCAGCAGTTTGGCCACTGTCTGGAATTTGTCCTTTCCCCCACTGTAGTGAAATCATGGAGTTGGTATATTTTGTTGGGGGATGAGGGGGATAGCATCCCACCTTGGCAGGTTTTAAATTTTGTTTTATTTTTTTTACGGTCACTCAGTTGGACAACCGCTTGTTTGCCCCAGTGAAAATCCACCATTTGCTGAAGAGCGGCTTCAATAAATAGGTGTTCGATGAATGGGTATTCTCTGAATAGCCATTTGACAAACTGATATACACACATACCCACACGTATATATATATATATATATATATATATATATATATATATATGTATATATGTATATATATATATATATATATATATATATATATACATATATATATGTATATATATATATATATATATATATATATATATATATATATATATATATATATATATATATATATATATATATATATATATATATATATATATATATATATATATATATATATATATATATATATATATATATATATATATATATATATATATATATATATATATATATATATATATATATATATATATATATATATATATATATATATATATATATATATATATATATATATATATATATATATATATATATATATATATATATATATATATATATATATATATATATATATATATATATATATATATATATATATATATATATATATATATATATATATATATATATATATATATATATATATATATATATATATATATATATATATATATATATATATATATATATATAAATACATATATATATATATACATATATATATATATATATAAATACATATATATATATATATATATATATATATATATATATATATATATATATATATATATATATATTTATATATATATATATATATATATATATATATATATATATATATATATATATATATATATATATATATATATATATATATATATATATATATATATATATATATATATATATATATATATATATACATACACACACACATATGCACACACACTACTATAGGTACTATATATATATATATATATATATATATATATATATATATATATTAAATGCATGGTGTGTGTGTGAATATCTACTTGTATGTATGTGTATATATATATATATAGAGAGAGAGAGAGAGAGAGAGAGAGAGAGAGAGTTTTTTTTTTTAATACAAAAAAATTGGTCTGAGTCTGCAAGCAATCCATTACATCAGCTGCTTCAGGTAAAACTAAGGACATATACATAACAGAAAGAGGTAAGTGGGCATACTGGAAAACACAGTGTGTGTGTGTGTGTGTGTGTGTGTGTGTGTGTGTGTGTGTGTGTGTGTGTGTTGAAGGGATGGGATCAATAGGTCTCCTTCTTCTCTAAAAACAACTGTTAGCCACAGCCTCCTTGTCTTTTGCTCCCGTCCTGAAACTGCAGATTGACTATGACTGGGGTGCTGCTGTGAAACCAAACCATACCTCTCAACTGTCCAGATTTTCACAAAATGTCCAAATTCTTGGCTCATATTGTTGGTCTGTTCCTTAAAAATGTGTGTGTTTCTGTCAAATCACTCAGGAAGTCGATTAAATACATCTTGAGTTTCAGGCTTCATATAATTCAGAAAATGCACGTTAATACAAACTGCTATTCTAGCAACTTTGTAAGTCTATAAAAGCAGTATTTAAAGTCTGCCCCTATTTTTGGGCCATTGACCCTCCATTATTTTAGAGTTTGACCAGATTTCTTACGCCAAGAGGTTGAGAGTTATGAACCAAACTCGCACTTACTTTTCCAGCGCTATTTACTAAAATGTGTAGCCACCCAGAAGCAAGGGTGTAGCCAAGCATATTCTTTGTACTCTATTGAGTAATTTTTTCTGAGAATCATATCAACAAGGTTTTTTTATTCAGGTCATATTATGTCTACAATTGTCTAAATGAATGCCTTGTAGTTTTAGGGGAACAACTGATTATGTTATTTACATTTATTAAGTGTTGTGGGCAGCATTTTGAGAAATGTGTCCATTTTTAAGTGAAAGGTGTCCAAGGAGGGTAGCACTAAGAGCTTGTGAGTATAAAATGGAATTTGCTTACTACACCCCTATCCGGAATACTGAGGTTTCGTTGAATGCAGTATTTGTGTAAGTAACACCGTATTTTTGAAAGATGTATTTCTCGTGTAAGTAGTAACTTAACATGCTGCACTGTTTTCCATTTCAAATTCAGTAAGTGCATTATATTGGGGAACAATTACCCAGAGGAGAAAGTAAATGTAACCAGCTACGATATGTTACTAGCTACGTAATGAAATGCTTTTTTATAACAAAACTTCAGTATTCCTGTCATACCTCTCAACTGTCCCTGATTTTCAGGGAAGTCCCTGATTTTGACTCAAATTTTAGCTCTGTCCCTCTTAATCCCTCCTAAAACTAGTGACTTTTGGAGGAAAGGTGGTGAATTACACTTAATGAAAAATGACAATAATTAAGAGTTATAGACTTCTTTTACTTCAGAAAATGTGTATTAATTCATATGCTTTCATTCTGTCAATGTTTCAAGTTAATAACAGTAATATTTTAAAAGTGTCCCTGATTTTTTCTTGACTTGTCCCTGATTTTGTTGAAATTTGTCCCCGATTGGTTGAGATGTCTGTTCCTGGCAGCTACGCAGTACATACTGCTGGAAAATGCATTTTTAGTGGAGAATGTACATCAATATTGGACTATGCTATGCCGACAGAATAGTATAACTGGCGATTGTTTATACTGCACTGCAAATCTAGTCATTTCATCCAGGTGAACAGCTCTCGACCTTTTATCTCCATAATTAGGGACATAGAAAATAACTGGAGAAAAATACACCATATTAGAGACACTTTTCATCAATACTAGTACTATTAATTTAGGAAGCTGATAGGTAATCAACAAAAGTGGTATCCAAAAGAAACGACACATAACATTTTTATACGTAACTGTAATGATGATCAGAATTTGGTATTTATAATCCACCACCTTTTCTTTAAAAAAAATCAAATTTTAGGCGAGAAGGAGCATACATGGATGAAAAACCGAGGACCACTTATACCCCTCAAGTCACAAGCTTCAGCAAACTTTTCAAAAGCTTGCTATAATACTCCCATTCTACACATGCTCAATGACTATTTTATACTGAGCATGCGTCAAAGTAGATCAGGTCAGCTGTTGGAATAACACAGTGTAAATTCAAGTGTAGCATCTCTCTGTACGGCTTTTGGGAGTTAATATTTACATTGTTGTAGTCCTTCACATTGGAGAAGTTATACCTGGTCACTATCAGGATTTCACCGGAAAGCGTGAATAAAGTGGGCTTTGTTGTTAGGTGTACCATTGGTTTGTTTGTGCGTTGTTTTCGGAGAACAGCATTTGGATTATTGCTTCTTCGTGACAGGGTACCGTTCTCGATGTGTTCAGCCAGGTACGATTCTTAGTCGTTAGGCCTATGCCCAGGCTTTCAGAAGAAAAAGCGGTTGTGGGTTGTCTGCCCTTTCCGTTAGGAGAACTTTCTCTGGGAAGAAGTGCTGTGTTAGTTGGGCCTACGTTGCATTATATACGTGTATGTATTTGTCACTTTTTGTGGATGTACAGTCGGTATTTTTGATCCACTTCTGTGGTATGGGAGAAGAAGCCGAGATTCAATATTAGTATCTTTTATTTCCTTTTCTAGTTCACGGCTTTTTTATTTCACAGTTTTAAATGGCACTGAAAATATGGTTCACTGTTATAAAAGCTCTCAATTTGCTTTAGGAATGTGAGGAAAAGGTAGGGGCGCTTTAAATATTGTACTTTTTAAGCGGTTTGGTACAAAGGTAATTATGGTTGTATTATACAGCTTGTATACATCCTGTAGAGTAAAAGTATTATTATAATGGGTAACATATCTGTTGTCTATAGAATAAAAACATTGTCATGTATTAGAAAGCTGTTAAAAATCTATATTTATCAACTTTGTGCCAGAAAATCGGTAACACTTCAGATGTAGCTCTTAATACGAGGTCCGCTACACTTTATGATCGCATTTTGCTTTTACATTTGAATCATTTTATCAAAGTAACGAAAGATAAGTGTCAAAAAAAGTAATGACACCTAGAGGAGACCGTCAATGTATGGTATCAAAACAAAAGCACTAGAAGGCAGGCTTGTCAAGCAGTGTTGTCCGATTGTTTTTAAATGGTTCTTTAAAAAAAGGTGTGTTACACTTGGTGTGCAGTATTTATTGTGATCTCTCAAACCAGCACTTTGGTAGTAGGTTAAGGACTGCTTTGCACACCTAGCCTGACAGTTTACCTGCTTGTTGGGTAAATGACAAATGGTATTAACAAACGAGTTTTTTTTTTTTTTTTGCTCATAAGATTCTCTAATAATTTGTGCTGCTATGATTTATTTTTTAACCTTATTTTCTTTAAAATGTTCACAAAGAAAAAAGTGGTGATGACTGGAACCTTCTCCTTCCCCATGAGCTGTTCAGCTTGTAGTTTTCATGTTTGGTCCTGCTATTTCCACACACCTTTGGATTTAAAAGCTGTTTTGTCACTCACTCTATGTAGACTGTCGAAATGTAAACATTTCTTTCGTATCCCCCTTCCCAATTTCAGTTCTTCACATTTCATTAATCGAAGCCCGACTTTACATAGTTTCTTGGAGCAGGTCATGCATTTATTTTGTCTTCTTCCTCCTCTGTCATCACAGCAATGAGGCCTGCAGAAGTGTGTCCCTTATTTGTGGAACAGGTCTTACTAAATGTCTGTTGTGAGAGAGGTGAGGCACTGTGATGGGAGAGTGATACCAATGCCGCTAGTGTGACCTACAGATGGCAGGATGTCACCCACTGTGATATCGGAATGGATGGCTGCAGTGGGGTTTGAATCCAACCGCTGCCAACCATGGGTAAAGTAAGGGCAAGAAAATGCACAGAAGTCTGTTTCCGTAATTTACAAAATATAACTTGGCCCAGAGCATAAAGGGAATATGCATTGCTGTCCTGGATAGGGCTTTCAGCATCCTCACCCAGATTAAACACAGGACATGTGCTGAGCCTGGGCCTTTGGTTAGGCATCCCCAGGCCATTGTTTCTTTGCTGTGTGCGAACCACTGACTTCCAGTGCTCCTTTACCCGTTGAAACTGCCTTTCATACTCAGTAAGTGTATGTATGAGGGTGGGTGGGTGTGTAAGAAAACCACAGATCCTCATAGTGAGGAAAAGTGTTGGTGTGTTTATTAGTTGGGCACTAGCCACATAGGATAGGAATACAGTATATACGATACCAGTAGGAGTAGAACAGGTATGAAAGATGAGACTTATCCTGTTGTAGCATGGGTGAACAGCTTATTTATGGCCCTAGCTCAAGTAAGTTGACAGTAATCTCTGTGTTAAAGCTGATAAATACTGCAGGTCATGTAAACTGGAGTTGGATCTGACAGAACTCTTAAGGGTGAATGCGCTCATCAGTTTGTTTTTCAGTAAAGAAGTTTTGATTGATTACTTTTGTAAGTGCTTGATTAATCTGAAGTCTCAATTGAGCTTGCTTGATTAATCTGAAGTCTCAATTGAGCTTGCACAGTGCATTTTTGATTAGGATTCTCAACCAGCAGCTCTGTTGCTTACAAGTACTAGTTTTCACTGTGTTCTATGTATAATGTAATCTGGTATGATATAGTACAATATACTTTTATATGCATACCGGCCATGAAGGCTAACAGAATTCTCCAGTTCCTCATAGCTTCTTCCTGATACATTAGTACTGCCACCACCCTGGTATAGCCAGGACCTTCCAGTTGCTGTTATTAATCAATATAAATACTTATGTGGTTTGCTGGTATTAGGCCTAAGCAGTCTAATGGATGACAGGTTGTTAACCAGTAGTGTAAATAATGCTCACTCTTTTCTGATGCATAAATAAAGTATGGCAACCACAAAAAGCTTGAAATTTAAACTAAACTTAAATAAAGCAAATAGTTCAAATACAGATGAAAATATGTGTAGGTTGACAAACACAAGAAAATGCAGTAAAAAAAAAATAGGATATATACAGAAAAAAATTAAGCTCCAGGTACCCAAGTTCAGTGGCTATTGCTTATTTCAGAAATACTGTCCTTGAATGCCATAAATTAGATAAGTAACTAGTACTCGCAGTCCACCACACAGCATCAGCTTTTCTAGCATAGCACCTAATTTTATAAAATGTTTTTCCCCAATTTTTTTAATATGACATCCTCCTCATGCTGCTATCCTGGTGAAATGTAGTATTAGACCATTTTTATTAATTGTCATAACAATGATCCTCTGAACCAAAAACTGTGCTTTCTCTCCTTTGACTCTACACTGGTGTCTTGGTTGTATGTAAGTTATTAACTCTGAGGTTACAGCTCAAAAGACAGCTATTGTATGTTTTTACATTCCCAACACAAGTCAGCAAGTGTGGAAATACAAAGCACTTCAGAAACTTTTTTTTTCCTGTTCTTTAATATTGAAAGATACAGAAGTCAGACTGTTACTCGCTGTTTGCAGATGAACAGTACGAGAGAGAGAAAAATAATTAACTTTTTGCATTTGTTTCCTGTAGCTTGGCATTACATCAATGTAAAGAAGTAGCACTGTCATGTTTTGAGTGTACAACTACATCTTTTCTTTGGCTTTTAATTTGGATTAGAGTACATTGAGAAACTACTGCAGTGCTTTGTAATTGTGCAACGCCTTTATTTATAGGCTGGATTAGATTGTTAAATTTCTTACCTGTTTATGCATACCTTAAACAATGCTTATGTTTCAATGTATCTATCTGGGAAGTTAAGGAGACTCTAGCCTCTTCCCTTCAAAATGCTATTCCTACTTCATAGGTTCATATTAAGCCAACTGTCCTTGTCGGCCATTTTTAAGTCTAGCCATTTACACTATGTGAGAATCAAACCTTGCATCTTGTGTCTGTTAAGGTAAACATCTTGCCAACCTCCCAACCCAAATCAATGACGCTCTTATTGGAGGTCAGGAACAAACCTTGTACCTTTTTCACTGGAGGAGAACACCGTCACCGTTATGACAACTTGTCTTTCTTGGAGACATGGTTATGGAAGTATCTTCTTCAAAGCTGTGTTTTCCTAATAGGTACAGTATGATCTGGTAGTCCATACACAAGTACCCACTCTTAGCCAGAAAATGTGATATTTAAATCAGTAGATTTGCTTTGCTTACACCACACTGGTAGTACAAGGCCTATTGCTGTTATAAATGGGCAAGGTGATCAGGAAGATTCTTAAGACGCTGATCCAGTTGGGGGTTTCCTCCACTCCGTCCCTTCTGGGAACTGAAATTGTTTCCCTCAAAGCTAAGTCTCTCTGTGTCTCTCTTTTCATCTGTATCGAGCTCCCGGGATTGTAGCCAACAGAAAGAGCTGGGGCCAGGTACGAGGCGCTACCCATCTACTCCAACTGTCTCCCTGACTTCTTCTACTCTGATGTTGTTGGATTGCCGATGTCTCTTCCCTATGTTGGCTCTGTCGCTGGCTGTCCTGCTCTACCTGGAATCCATGGTCCACCTTCCCCCATCCTCCTGTCTTCTTCAGTAGCCCTACTGGGGTGGGAACTGGGGGGAGGGGGTTGACTAGGTTAGTGTTCCAGGTGGTGTTGTCGGAAAGGGTCTTGTTCATAGGGGCTGGTTTCTGAGCTGTGACCCTTCCTGCCAACCCCCCTTAGATCAGAGACTTGAGCATTGAGCATGGCTCCAGTCAGCAGCTTCCCCAAGGGCTTTCCAAGCTCTTCCCCTAGAGGGAGCCCCTCTTCCAAGACCCTCCTGAGTGTCCCACAGAGGAGATCCCTCCTAAGAGGATGTATTCAAGGAGGCACATTGGTCTCCATCACATGGACAGGATTTGGACAGATTTGGAGGGATCCCAGATCACAGATCACCACTGTCTCCTTTGTAGACATTTCCATCAGAGATCCGGCAGATAGGGTAGGGGGTTGCCCTTCCTTGGAAAGAGTCGGTGTGCTTTTAGAGGGGACATGCACACTTTTGTCGTCACCTCGGCGGGCGAGCTTATGGATTTGGTGTCCTGCCGGGCCTGGAAGGTGCCATATTCTATTGAACTGATTCCTACCCATCTGGACAAGTTTTATTTCCCCTTAAGGATAGACCATGTTGGACCGAGGGTATTCTGGTTAATGCCATGGTTGTGGCAGCAGCTACTGAAAAGGAGCTAGCTGAACAGAGCACCACTTTTTGCTGAACAGGGAGTCCAAGGCGATGGACAGGTTTGGTAAGTGCATTTACACCTCAGCCATTTTCTCACTGCGAGCATTAAACTACCTGGCACACTTTTTTTACTCGATTGCAGGGGGAACTGGTGAAAGAACTCTGACTCTAGCAGAGATCATGTTGGCAGAGGACTTCCAAGATCTCCCCCTGACTGACCACTCTTAAGCCTTCTAGAAGAATTGGACAAAGACTCTTCTCCCACTCCATGGAAGGTGACTCACGAGCAGCCGGCTCAGGCATTGCTATTCGAAGACATGCCTGGATGAGGCTTTGTGATGTTGCAGAACCCTTTAAGGTGTCCTTTGTCAATGTTCTGTTTGATGGGTCCTCACTAGAGTGATAGCAGATGCATGGAAATTGAGATCTACAAGATGTAAACAATACATGAGCTCTTATAGTGCTGATACAAGTATACCTTATGATACAAGTATTGATAGAAATAAGTTTAGAATAGTGTTTAGATTTGCAAGTGATTATTAAAAAGAATTGGCACTTATTACATGAAATACCAGGTCTGGTTTCCACAGTTGGTGACACCCCAAACTTCAGTTTTAGAAATAATGTGTCTTTAAAGCAGCAGCTCTATAATAGAGAACATCAGTCTTTTAGAAAAATTCTCTCAGACAGGGCACCTTCCCGTGCAGGAATTGTGCTGCTTGTCAGCATGTGTACACTAAAAATGAGTACATTCATCCTGTGAAATGTTTTAAACTTTATACGAAGAATTACTATGATTGTAAAAGTGTCGATGTTTAGTTTTGTCATGCCTATTATGTAGGCAAAACAAATAGGAGTTTTAAAGAAAGAATGTTAGAACATATAAGGGACATACGGAACCAGAAGCAATCAAATGCTCTAGCTAATCATATCCTGAATACAGACAGTAGTTATTGTTTTAAATTTTTAATCTTACAACAAATAGTAAGGACAAACAGAGGTGGTGATGTAGAAAACCACACTGAAGAATTAGAACAACAATGTATCACTAAATTACAAGCAGATAGATATCCTGGTTTGAATGGCTGCACCTCATTAGTTCCTTACCTTAAGGCAAGGCACCTTAAACACTAAATATGAGTTTTTTATATATTTTTTATTGTACTATTATGGTTATGTGCACAAAATGTGTGTATATGCATATTTTAATAACCATCAGGGATGACATTCCACCTTTTTTAAAATATTATTGTGTGTAAATACACACCTTTCTATATATTTTATGCATTTTTTTTTATGGATATCTATATATGTTCTTATGTTAGTGGAGTAATATCTCTCTAAATTGTGATGTCATACTAATTGTCCTAGTATTTAACCCAAGCATCAGTTGTAGTGATGTGGTCTGATGAAGCAACATTAAGTTGTGAAAGCGCTTACAGTTTGTCTTCTGCAATAAAGTACAGTGACTTATTTCCAGTGTGTAACTTTGGTGCCTTAATTTACTTTTGCTGTTGTGTGTTTTGGGCACCTCAGTGTACCTGCAGCCGTTTCATTTTTGCATCTTCAGTCCCCTTAGAATGACACCAGAAGCTTAGCCAGTTGTTGAACTCAATCATTTTCTGCTTGTACGGTGGTATCATTCTGAGTGATGGTAAGATGCTGCTCAGGGCTAGGGTCATACCCACCTGGGTTACATAATCAAAAAGCTCTTTCATGTAGTTCAGGGAGGTACGTCTCAGGTCATTCGCACCCACATGTACATTGGTAGTCCTATTTGTACCTGTTGTTGAAGGACCTGAGTGCGCGTGTTGTGTGGTGGATCCTGGCACCTGACAGGCAGCTGGCCTGTTACTTTCTCTTTATTCAGCCTAGTGAGTGGGTCTTCATTGTGCCTCACTATAGAGTCACCTGTGACTAGTTTGTTTGGCATGCTGTTTTGCCTTAGGGGCTTTGGTTGAGTGGCGCACTGTTTAGGTGACTTGTTTGTCTCATTATTAGTGTTGTGGTGGTTGGGTGCGTTTCTGCCTTGGAGGTCTCTGCTGTTTGTGTAGATTTTTATTGAGAGGCTCCACGGAGGTGGGTGTGTGGTTTGTGTTTTTATGTAAAGGCAGTGCTGGTGTGTGTTCTGGAGGGCTGTGTGTTCCATGTGGTGTGGTGCAAGTTTTGACCTCCTCTTGACCAGCTATTCTGGTCTTTGCTGGAGAGTGTGTGTCTTACAATTTGGATATACAAATGCATCTCTCACAAGTCTTAGTGTTGGGAGGTAAGAGGAGAGGGTTGTCAGTGTACATGAGGCAGTTGCTACATTGCCTCAGGATGCCCAAGTTCACCAGGTTAATAGGAGAAAGCGCAGGGAACTGACCTTTTAGACATGCCTGGGTGGGCATTAATAAATACTGGAGTTTCCTTGTAGAACGTTTAGTGCTGGTAGCACTTTTGTGTGCTACAATAATTGCTACAAGAGGTCTGGTAAAGTGCTAAACTAATAAGCCAGTAAAAGTGTAGGAGAGGAGAGAACTAGCAGCGGGTCTAAGGGAAAAATTTTAAAGAGCAGGCTTTGGCACCACTCAGAAGCTTATGAACAGTCCTGGATACAGCAGATCTGTACCTGAACTAGACTAGTTACAGGAAAGGCAGGAAACGAGTGCAAACGCGGACTTTTAAACCAGAAAGATGAAGGAGATGGGGACTGTCCATATGGCTAATAAACTACAAGTTCTGGGCCAGAAACCACTCCTCTTGCGGTAGATAAGCTACCTAGTGCTTACCACTCTCACTGATGAGCTAGAAGGCTTTCCTCCCAACACAGGCTTGTGGGACTCAGAAACTATCCAAGAGTCCTGGATACAGCAAATCTGTATCTGGACTACACTAGTTACATGAAAGGTGGGACACGTACAAATGTGGGCTTTTAAACCAGAGATTAGAAAGAGATGGAAAAACTTGCATATCTATACTTTCCCTTGAGAAGCTTGCAGAGGGCCATGCTTTGATGTGTTGTCAATAGCAAGGCTTATTTGACTGTAAAGCTGCTTAAAAAGAATAGGAACTGTCTGTATGTACAAAATGAACACTTGTCAAAGGATTTCCCTTTAGGTGTTGCACTGAAGTCCAATTACTTGCATTTTTATTAGCTTGAGCAAGGATGTTCAGTGTTTTTCTCATTTGTTTGCTTGCAGTGATTTTGGTTGCATGGTATATTTTGGCAATAATCCGCAACTGGGTGTGGGTAATTCTGGATTTACCCACAATTGGGGTAGTTTGATCGCA